>NC_045981.1:11943567-12056317 GCF_010909765.2 Amblyraja radiata | reverse complement strand
CCCCCCCAGCTGAGACAGTGTGTTGACATCAGCGTGCTGTGCACCCAGTGACCTTCCCCAACTACTGGTCTCCAAATGATGATAAACCCCTGCCTGGCCCTCGCACCCTCAGCCGTTCACTGCACACCCCTCTGTAGCTTATTTCCTCCAGCTTCTGCTGTCTGAAGAAACCCTTTCCCTCACTCAGTCTGAAGAAGGGTCTCGACCCGAAACATCACCTATTCCTCTTCTCCAGAGATGCCGCCTGACCCGCTGAGTTACTCCTGTTTTTTTGTGTTTATCTTCTTTTTTAAACCAGCATCTGCAGTTCCTTCCTACTCTGAGCATTTAGGTTAGTTTGAAGATAAAACACAAAGTGCTGGAGTAACTCAGCGGGTCAGGCAGCCTCTCTGGAGAAAAGGAATGGGTGACATCACCTATGCCCCGCCCTGCTAGTCTCACTGTTCATATCCCTTCATTTGTCACCTCCTACACAGCCAACAATGGACCATTGTGGGCTCTAATTTTCATGGGTCTTCGGGGCCTGCTCTGATTTATTTCCACGCCTCTAGTTTACCTCTCTCCTGACTCACATATACATATATAAGATACTAGACCAAGTGCAGACCCGTTGGGTCTGTACTCCCAACGTGCGGTTGTGGGGGGGGAGGCGGCATGCAGCATCACACACACTAACTGTCCCCCCCCCCCCTCACGCTAATTACCCCCCTTGATATTATATTAATATTATTAATTTGCTCCTTTTACCCCATAACCACCCTATCTACTGACGCATAGCCCCCAACTTGCAGTCACATCTAGAGAGGGGGGAGGGGGCGGGGTTAGAGAGTGAGGGCAGAGAGAGAAGGGACAGAGAGAGAGACAGAGACACAGAGAGGGGCAAGAGGGATGGGGGGGGTGGAGAGGAGGAGAAGAGGGAGGGTGGGTGAAGGGGGAAAGGTGGGGGAGGTGGGGAGGAGAGAGAGAGGGTGAGAGTGAGGGGGAGAGAGAGGGGGTGCGGAGAGGGGGGTGACGTGGGGAGCAGGGAGGGGGAGGGTGGAGGGAAGAGGGTAGGGGAGGGGGTTTAGTGGAGGGGATGGGAGAGGGAGTGCTGAGAGGGGGTGAGGGGAGGGGGAGAGGTGGGGAGCAGGGGTGTGTGGAGGGGAGGGGGGTTTAGGGGAGGGACGGTGGGGGAGGGGATGGAGGGGAGGAGAGGGAGAAAAAGAGGAGAGAGAGGAGGGAGAGGAGAGGGGGGGAGGAGAGAGGGGGGGAGGAGAGGGGGGGAGGAGAGAGGGGGGGAGAGGGGAGGAGAGAGGGGGGAGAGAGGAGAGAGGGGGGAGAGAGGAGAGAGGGGGGAGAGAGGAGAGGAGGGGGAGGGAGGAGGGGGGAGAGAGGAGGGGGGGGAGAGAGAGTGGGGGGGGGGAGAGGAGAGGGGGGAAGAGGAGAGGGGGGAAGAGAAGAGGGGGAAGAGAGGAGAGGGAGGAGAGGGGGGAGAGAGAGAGAAAGTGAGAGAGACAGGGGGGGAGAGAGAGAGAGAGAGAGAAAGAGAGAGGGATAGGGAGAGAGAGAGGTAGGGAGAGAGAGAAGTGGGGAGAGATGGGAGGGGAGAGAGAGAGACGGTGCCTTTTTACTTGAACCCAAACAACCATTTGCAGGCAGTGCTTTTTTCCCCTCAAACTAACCATATTTTCATTTTCAAACCACATTATGGGTACTCACAGCTGTGGAGACATTTGTTCAGTGTTATTCAGAGCTCTGATTGAGACACACCACTTGCAGAGACTGATTGAGGCACACCACTTCCTGGTTTTATAGTCCCTCCCCCTCCCTCCAGCAGGGGCAGCAGAGAGAATGGGGAATTTTGTAAAACATTAATATTTCTGTCATTTTTCATCGATGGGAAAAATCCTCGGCACACATGCGGCGGAGGGGGGCTCTGAGCGAGGTGACCAAAAATGACGTCCGTAGGTGGCGGCGTTCTCTCGGAAATCGCAGCACAGATCACCAAAAGCGGTCAAGAACAGAGTTTTAGTAATATAGATACTGAACTTTTATTTTGTACTATATCTACATATTCTGCTGCATTGCTGCAAGTAAGCATTTTATTGTTCCGTTGTGGGACATTTGACAATAAAACACAGTTGTCTATTGACTCCAGACAACAAAGGTAATATAACAAATCTCTATAATACTAAAAGTCTTTGTCTTGTGTGTGTGTGTGTGTGTGTGTGTGTGTGTGTGTGTGTGTGTGTGTGTGTGTGTGTGTGTGTGTGTGTGTGTGTGTGTGTGTGTGTGTGTATAACTGGTTAATTCCTATTTTCTTCCAAACGCTAGGCCACAGCTTTCCAATTTTCACACATCCTACTCACATTTTTCCCGTCGAGACGATAAATATCTTCCCGTCTCTTTTTCACCCAGAGAGTTGTGAATCTGTGGGAATCCTCTGCCTCAGAAGGTAGTGGAGGCCAATTCTCTGCATGCTTTCAAGAGAGAGTTGGATAGAGCTCTTAAAGATAGTGGAGTCAAGGGATATAGGGAGAAGGCAGGAACGGGGTACTGATTGTGGATGATCAGCCATGATCCCAGTGAATGGCAGTGCTGGCTCGAAGGGCCGAATGGCCTACTCTCGCACCCATTGTCTATTATCTAGGTGAGGTCGGGGGGGGGGGGAGTTCCCCCTGCCACGGGTACCATGTAATCCCGTGCTACCTGCTCCATGGTCGGATAGTCGGCGACTAAACCGTCTTCCCTACCTGGTTTGCCAGGTGAGGAGGGGACTGTGGACCCCCAGCAGGACCAAAAACAAGACCTGTCAAAAGGGCAGATGAGCTCCTAGCGAGCCAACGGCCATCCACAGTTCATTGGAAGTTGCGATCACTGTCGTACATAGCGTTGTAAGGCACCGTGCCCGTTGATGTTTTCAACTATGATAATGATAATGATGATGGTGATGACTGTTGTCTATCCAAACAAAACCATGCAGCAATCCAGCTGAGATGATCAACTTTCATTATCACTGAAGAAGGTTCCCGACCTGAAACGTCACCCATCCTTGCTCCCCCGAGATGCTGTCTGACCCGTTGAGTTACTCCGGCACTTTGTGGGCTTTGGAGATGATCAGTTTACAAGTTGGCGTGGCCAAAATTTACAACCAGGCAGTAATTGCTTTTGAAAAAGGCAGTTGTAGGTCTTGCAGAACTGCACAGACTATGTGTTTTAGCTGCTCTCTCCATGTTGTGAAGGAAAGCCAAGCACAGCAGCATTCAGACCCACTCTTGATAAAGGGACATTAATACGTCCCCAAGCCTCGGTATCTATAATGTGGAGGAATAGTGGTTGCCGTGTTTAGTTTAGAGATACAGCGCGGAAACAGGCCCTTTGGCACACCCTGCGTACCGAGTTCAATACCGACTACGGGTGCTGTCTGTGCGGAGTTTATACGTTCTCACCGTGACCGTGTGGGTTTTTTTCCCCGGGCGCTCCGGTTTCCTCCCACACGCCAAAGACTCCAAAGGTTTGTAGGTTAATTGGCTTCAGTGAAAATTGTAAATTGTCCCTAGTGTGTGTAGGACAGTGTTAGTGTACGAGGTGATCGCTGGTTGGCTCGGACTCGGTGGGCTAAAGGGCCTATTTCCTGCACTGCATCCATAAACTAAATTGGACTAAAGTTAATATTTGAGGCAACCAGGACTAAAGAGGAAGTGTTAATATTAAAGATGAGAAAAACCGTATTACAGCGCACAATTTAAATAAAAAACCATTAAATTAAAAAAAAAGAAATGACCAGGAGACAAGAAAAGGATGTTAGACAAAAAAGCTGGAGAAACTCAGCGGGTGCAGCAGCATCTATGGAGCGAAGGAAAAAGGTAACGTTTCGGCCCGAAGCTCCATAGATGCTGCTGCACCCGCTGAGTTTCTCCAGCTTTTTTGTGTACCTTCGATTTTCCAGCATCTGCAGTTCCTTCTTAGACAAGAAAAGGTTGTTGTAGTTAATAATAATTCTTTATGATTAATGTTTAATGGTGGGGAGCTTGCATTAATAAACACTTCCCCCAAGTATGCAGTAGTTTCAGAACTCTTTGTCACGGTGGCGGAATGGTAGAGATGCTGCCTTACAGCCTTTACTGCGCCAGAGATCCCGACCACGGATGCTGTCTGTACGGAGTTCGCAAGTTCTCTCGCCGTGAACTGCATGGGTTTTCTCCGAGATTTATTGTTTCCTCCCACACTCCACAGGTTTGTAGGTAAACCCCCCCCCCCCCCCACTCACTCATTTTGTCGCCTCCTGCTGGCCAGCGACCATAACGCCTGCTGACGCCCGGCTCTGCTCTTCAACAACACCCCCCCTCTCCCCCCCTCCACCCACCCCCCCTCCCCCCCACCCTCCCCCCCTCTATCCCCCCCATACTCGGGGTCTGAAGCACATTCGGGGACCAGACCCAACGGGTCTGCACTTGGTCTAGTTCCTTTTAAAACCAATTCTAAATCGCCAGCCCAGAGGATCGATAATCTCTGACCCCTTATCCAACATAAAAAAACAAATGGAATTTAGAATTTGCAGTTTAAACAATTCACATGGAATACAAAAGCAGTCTTAAAATGAGAAGCATGTTCCTTGGGGATGAGGAAACCAACAGTGTGATTAGAACAACTATGTAGATATTGGCCTGGATTTAGTGTTGGTAGTAACAGTGAAACAATAAGAGTTTGCTGCAATTACTCCTTGTACATAAAGGGATTTGCCATTACACAGGAAGTTTGTCAGAAGGAGACACAAGGAACTGCAGATGCTGCAACCATGGGCAAAACACAAAGTAACTCGGCGGGTCAGGCAGCATCCGTGAAGGGGATGGATGGGTCGGATTGAATGAGTTGGGAGGTGGGGGCGAGAAAGCTGAAAAAGAGATGGGAGTGTGACAAGTGATAGTCCATGAAGCGCCTGTTTTCACAGAATGCATGTTTGTCACCTTCTCCACAATCAAGATAAATTATTTTTGTACTGAAGTGAACTTTTATATGTCAAAAGCCTCATATTTTAGTTACACGAGGCCTGAGTATATTTAATGGCAGACTTAGCCAAAATACTACTCTGCAAATTAACTGGTCATAAAACATATTGTACAAAGGTGCATTGTCATTTCTTAATTTAAAAATGATGGATTTAGTTTTGTTTGGTCGGCCCACCGAGTCTGTGCCAACCAGCGATCCCACCCCCCCCCTCCCCCCCCCCCCCACACTAACACTATCCGACACACACTAGGGACAATTTACAATTTTACCAAAACCTATTAACCTGCCGTCCTGCACGTCTTTGGAGTGTGGGAGGAAGCCGGAGCACCCGGAGAAAACCCACGAGGTCACAGGGAGAACGGACAAACTCCGTACAGACAGCACCCGTAGTTAGGATCAAACCCGGGTCTAAGCAGTAAGGCAGCAACTAAAACGATTGACTAACTTCATTTTGTTATAGTTAATACACTTAGGCAATTTATTATTTCAACATTAACATATTACTAGTCTGAAGAAGGGTCTTGATCCATGTTCTCCAGAGATGCTACCTGATCTGTGGAGTTATTCCAGCACTGTGTGTTTTTTATTATGTAAACCAGCACTTGCTGTTCCTTGTGTTTACATTTTGGAGAGTGGCTACAGGTTTCTACAACCAGACTAAATGACATTTTGTGTTTGCATTGCGTGGAGCGAATTTAAAAAAATCACAATCACAGATGCATTAACATGATGTATGTTACAAAGCTGAGGTGTTTTATAGATCAGTGAAATGAATAGAAAGGTTTTGTTTACATTGCTGATATAAGGTTGTATTTTACTGAATCCGTCTGATTAGAGGTACAGTGTGGAATAAGGAGTTGCATATGGGAGGAGCAGGTGAATAAGACTGGGAAAGTCTAAGGTATTTTTCGTGAACAATGATTCCACTCATCACCTCACACCCTGACTTCACATCTGCAATCCTGGTGTTTCAATAATTGATCAGCTTGTGTTAACACAGTCTCTGTTTCCATTGCAGCTTTGTTTAGCAAGTGTACGCTGTCAAGTTTTGCTTCAGAGATTGTCATTTCTCAAATTGCCGTAGACGGTTTGGAGGCGGCACTGTGGCGCAGCGGTAGAGCTGCAGCCTTACAGCGCCAGGGTCTCAGGTTCAATCCTGAGCACGGGTGCTGTCTGTACGGAGTTTGTACGTTCTCGCCGTGATCGCCTGGGTTTTCTCCGAGATCTTCGGTTTCCTCCCACACTCCAAAGACGTACAGGTTTGTATGTTAATTGACTTGGTATAAACGTAAAATTGTCCCTAGCGTGTGTGGGGTAGTGTTAATGTGCGGAGATCGCTGGTCGGCATGGACTCAGTGGGCTGAAGGGCCTGTTTCTGTGCTGTATCTAAACTAAACTAAATTAAATTTGTACAACAAATGCTTCTGTAGTTCATAAGTTCATAGATTCTAGGAGCAGAATTAGGCCATTCGGCCCATCACATCCACTCTGCCATTCAATCATGGCTGACCTATCTTTCCCTCTGAACCCCATTCTCCTACCTTCTCCCCATAACCTCTGACACATTCTAGTTCAGAGCACAATAGAGAGGCTCTGTAAACAATAGGTGGGGGGGTGGGGGTGGGGGTGGGGGGTGGGGGGTGGGGGTGGGGGTGGGGGGTGGGGGTGGGGGTGGGGGGTGGGGGTGGGGGTGGGGGGTGGGGGTGGGGGTGGGGGGTGGGGGTGGGGGGTGGGGTGGGGGGTGGGTGTGGGGGTGGGGTGGGGGGTGGGGGTGGGGGGTGGGGGTGGGGGTGGGGGTGGGGGGTGGGTGTGGGGGTGGGGGTGGGGGGAAGAGGAAGAGAGGTGAATACTCTCGCCAATCTTTCGAATACAATCCATGTCAAAAAATTGGTTGAGCAGATTGCAAGATTTAATATTTTAATACCTTTTTAGTTGAGGCTTGAAGCCAAGGCTTTGCTTGTTATTTCGTGGACTCTCTTGGCAAGCGAGTAACCGGGCCAATCATAGTGTCCATTAACATCCATCTTGTCATTATTATTCATATGTATCTTGTGAGAGGAAATCGTCCACAAGGAGAGTCTAGGACCAGAGGGCATGCGGGCTTGGTAGACTATTTCTGCACACTTGTGTGTGCAATACTCTTCTGGACTGTTTGTAAGAAAAATAATTTCACTGTGTTAGCACTTGGTACATGTGACAGGGAAAGTGCCATTGAACACTGTGAGCTAGTTCGCAGACACGCCGTCACCTGCTGGCGGCTGAGTGTGATAGCTTCTGAACGGCCTCTCCAATAAGCTGTGCTACACTCCTGACTTTATCATCTACCTCAGTGTGGACATTGGACTTTATCTCCCAACCGCTGGGCAGCACGGTAGTTCAGTGGTAGAGTTGCTGTCTAACAGCGCCAGAGACCCGGGTTCGATCCTGACTGCGGGTGCTGTCTGTACGGAGTCTGTACGTTCTTCCCGTGACCTGCGTGAGTTTTCCCCGGGTGCTCCGGTTTCCTCCCACACTCCAAAGACGTACAAGTTTGTCGGTTAATTGGCTTAGTAAAATTGTAAATTGTCTGGGATGGCAGGACTGTCATATGCTGAGAGAATGGAGCGGCTGGGCTTGTACACTCTGGAGTTTAGAAGGATGAGAGGGTATCTCATTGAAACATATAAGATTGTTAAGGGTTTGGACACGCTAGAGGCAGGAAACATGTTCCCGATGTTGGGAGAGTCCAGAACCAGGGGCCACAGTTTAAGAATAAGGAGTAAGCCATTTAGAACAGAGACGAGGAAACACTTTTTCTCACAGAGAGTGGTGAGTCTGCGGAATTCTCTGCCTCAGAGGCAGGTTCTCTGGATTCTTTCAAGAGAGAGCTCGATAGGGCTCTTAAAAATAGCGGAGACAGGGGATATGGGGAGAAGGCAGGAACGGGATACTGATTGGGGATGATCAGCCATGATCACATTGAATGGCGATCCTGGCTCGAAGGGCCAAATGGCCTACTCCTGCACCTATTGCCTATTGTCTATTGCCCCTAGTGTGTAAGATAGTGTCAGTGTATGGGGACTCCTGGTCGGCGCGGACTAGGTTGACCGAAGGGCCTGTTTCTGTGTAGTCTCTCTAAACTAAACTAAACTAAATTTGAAACGGGCATGGACTCGATGGGCCGAAGGGTCTGTTTCCAAGCTGTATCTCTAAACTAATCTTTACTCAGAGAGCACTAATTTCATGATACATAGAGATCAGAAGTGCACATGTCAGATGCATCTACTTGAATTTTCCAGAGCACTATCCTTACAGAAATATTTCATTACATACATAGCCAATTGCTACAAAAAAAATTACAATGCTTTAAAATGTCAACTAAAACTCCTGGAAACCTGTATTTAACTTTTCTGTGAAATTCGAACATCTCTTTACAAGGCTACGTTTGCGCTACAATGATAAATATTGCAAATATGAGGTCAAACCCTGTAAATCTCTAAATGTTCTATCACTGCAACCTCTGAATAATGTATGTGAACCTCCTACTCACCAAAATAAGGACTTTCTGCAGGCAATATCGCATGAAAAGTTGCAAGAGGATGATGACTACACATATCAGGATGTCTTCTTGACCTCGGCCAACTCATCCTTTCAGGGCAGAGGTTTAAGGTGAAGGGGAAAAGATTTAAGAGGAATCTGACGGATAACTTTTTTACACGAAAAGGTGGAGGGATATGGGCCAAGCGCGGGGTAGGTGGGACTAGTGTAGCTGGGACACGTTTGCCGGTGTGGCCTAGTTGGGCCAAAGGGCCTGTTTCCACACTGTATCACTCTATGACACTGAGAAGGGAGTAGAAGCAGGAATGAAATGTTCCTGACTTTTTTCTCCTCCGTTTTCCACTCCCTCCTTCCCTCTTCTCCACCAACTTGGGCGACACGGTGGAGCAGCGGGTAGAGTTGCTGCCTCACAGCGCCGGTGACCCGTGGTTCGATCCTGACCTCGGGCGCTGTCTGTGCGGAGTTTGCACGTTCTCCCTGTGACCGCGTGGGTTTCCTCCAGGTGCACTGGTTTCCACCCACATCCCAAAGACGGATGGGTTTGTAGGCTAATTGGCCCTGTGTAAATTGGCCCTGGTGTGTAGGGAGTGGATGAGAATGTGGGATACCATAGGACTTCTGTGAACGGGTGATCAATGGTTGGCATGGACTTTTTCCATGCTGTATCTCTAAAGACTAAACTTATCCCAACACATTCTCCACACATGGCCTTCAGTTTTGCTCACCCTGCCATTGGAAGAATGTCATTAATGCTGGAAAGAGTGCAGAGAAGATTTAAGAGGATGTTGCTAGGAAGGGCTTGAGCTATAGGGAGAGGTTGAGCCGGCTAGGACTTTATTCCTTGGTGTGCAGGAGGCTGGGGCTGATTTTATAGAGGCGTATAAACCCATGAGGGGAATAGATTGGGTGAATGTGCAGTCTTTGACCCACAGTAAGGTAATCAAGAATCAGAAGATAGACACAAAATGCTGGAGTAACTCAGCGGGACAGGCAGCATCTCTGGAGAGAAGGAATGGGCGACGTTTCGGGTCGAGACCCTTGCAGGGTCTCGACCCGAAACGTCACCCATTCCTTCCCTTCGGGCAAGAGGTAGAGAAGTGTGAACTTCGGGTCGGGTCTATCTCCAGCATCTGCAGTTCCTTCCTACACAAGAATTAAAAGACATAGGTTTAAAGTGAGAGGAGACAGTTTTAATAGGAACCAGATTCACTCAGAGGGAGGTGGGTATATGGGACAAGCTGCCAGAGGAGGTAGTTGAGCAGATGCTCTAACGGTGTTTACAAGATACTTGGACATGTAGGTACACATAGCAATGCTAAACAGCATCTATCAGAGGGAAGTTCAGACTACTGAAGGGTGAAGGGATATCTGTTAGAAACTTCAGCATCTCCTGCCACCTACTGGCAGAGAATGGAAATGAACAGGTAATGGAAATGAACTGGGCGATCGTTTCGCCGAACACCTTCCGCTCGGTCCGCAATAACCAACCTGACCTCCTGGTGGCTCAGCACTTCAACTCCCCCTCCCACTCCGTATCCAACCTCTCTGTCCTGGGTCTCCTCCATGGCCAGAGCGAGCAACACCGGAAATTGGAGGAACAGCACCTCATATTCCGCTTGGGGAGTCTGCATCCTGGGGGCATGAACATTGAATTCTCCCAATTTTGTTAGTCCTTGATGTCTCCTCCCATCCCTCAGCCTTCGGGCTCCTCCTCCTCCTTTTTCCTTTCTTCTCTCCCCCCCCCCCCCCACCCCCCATCAGTCTGAAGAAGGGTTTCGGCCCGAAACGTTGCCTATTTCCTTCGCTCCATAGATGCTGCTGCACTCGCTGAGTTTCTCCAGCATTTTTGTGTACCTTCGATTTTCCAGCATCTGCAGTTCCTTCTTAAACATGGAAATGAACAGATTCCACTTCCAGAGTTTAGTTTAGATGGACACAAAGTGGGACACAAAGTGCTGGAGTAACTCAGCGGGTCACGCAGCGTCTCTGGAGAAAAAGGAATAGGTGACGTTTCAGGTCGGAACTCTTCCTCAGACCCGAAACCTCACCCATCCGTTTTCTCCAGGGATGCTTCCTGACCTGCTGAGTAATTCTAGCACTTAGTGTCTATCTTCGGTATAAACCAGCATCTGCAGTTCCTACCTACACATTTTGTTTTGTTTATTATTGTCACGTGTATCAAGGCACAGTGAAAAGCTCTTGTTATCCAGTCAGTGAAAAGACTGTACAGAAACACAATCAAGTTATCCAGGGTGCACAGATAAAGGGTCAAAGGAAAGAGAAAGTCCAGTAAAGTCCGATTAAAGATCGTCCAAGGGTCTTCAATGAGGTTGTTGGCAGGTCAGGACCACTCTCTAGTTAGAAACTGTCCCTGAATCTGGAGGCGTGCGTTTTCACGCTTCTGTGCCTCTTGCTTGATGGGAGAACATTTAGTGCAAGATATAACATTGAAGTCCGGTAAAATCCGATTAAAGAAAGCTCAAAGGTCTCCAGTGAGGTAGATGGGAGTTCAGGACCGCACTCTAGCTGATGAGAGGACCGTTCAGTTTAGTTTAGTTTAGAGATACAGCGCGGAAACAGGCCCTTCGGCCCACCAAGTCTGCACTGACCAGCGATCCCTGCACATTAACACTATCCTACACAAGCTAGGGACAATTTACATTTATACTAAGCCAATTAACCTATAAACCTGTACGTCTTTGGAGAGTGGGAGGAAACCAAAGATCTCGGAGAAAACCCACGCGGTCACGGGGAGAACGTACAAAAAAGCAGCGCCCGTAGTCAGGATCGAGCCCGGGTCTCTGGCGCTGTGAGCGCTGTAAGGAAGCAACTCTACCGCTGTGTCACCGTGCCACCCAACAGTTGCCTGATAACAGCTGGGAAGAAACTGTCCCTGAAAGCAGATCAATCCATAATCCACAATTAATCAATCACAAAAAAAAACAATCTGCGTTCACTCCATGTAAAAATGAATTGGCAAAGCTGGCTGCAACAAGTCCGTTGCTATGGCAACAGCTAGTCCCAATAGATAAAATCCACCCCAACTCCATGAACCACGTTTGGGCCATCTGTGTTTATTTCTGCAATATCTCGGGAGACTTTCCCAGTTAGCGGAACGGCGTGAATGGATTCCTTTCTCCATGGAGGAGCCATCTTGGGGAACGGCTGCTAGCCAGCAGCCGTCCGTTTTAATTCGCTTTTTTAAAAGTTTTTAGTGAGTCCTGTTTTTTGTCTGTTGGAGATATGGACTTTTTAATGTGGGGGGTAGGGGGTAATAATATTTCTAGGTCCCTACCTGGTCGGTGAGGCAGCTTTTTCTCCGGGCTGCCCGTCGACCCATCCTCGTGGCCTACCAGCGGGCTTGGAACGCCGTTTCCTGGCGGGGACCGCCCAGCACCTCGGCCTCGGTGGCAGCACAGCGCTGGAGCGCTATCGCGGAGCGGAGCGGGCGATGCCTTGCCTGGGTCGCCGCGCTGGATCGACGCGCTGGAGCTCCGGTGAGCTGAGACCGCCGTGTTCAACACCTTCAGGCTGCGGGTCTGCGGAGCGGAGCGGGCGGCGCCGATTTCAACATCGGGAGCATGGGAGCTCCAAACTGGCGCGGCCTTGTCGGCTTTGGAAGCCGCGGTCTCCAGCTAGATAACGGCCGTTCCAGGTAGCCCAGTTGCTGAGAGGACTCTCCCGACGCCGGGGCAAGACCACCCGGTGAGAACGGCCAGGAACATCAGGCCTTCGTAGAGGCAATTGCGGTGGCCTCAATAGGCCTGACTTTGGGGTGAACTTGGGATAGGGGCTGGACATTGTGCCTTCCCCCACAGTGGTATCCATTGTGGGGGGATGATTTTTTGTCTGTAAGGTAATCCTGTTAGTCTTTGTCCAAGATGGCTGCCGTGAAAGGAGAGTGGACGCTGGCGCGCTTTAGCTGCCGCTGCTCTCTCTTCACATTGTGTTTTTGATTTTTGTTTTTGGACTGAATTCTGTTTTTAATTTGTGTTTCTGTGATGTCTTTATTATTTATTTTATTCTGATTATATGTTTATATAACCTATGTAAGGTGTCCTTGAGATGTCTGAAAGGCGCCCAATAAATAAAATTTATTATTATTATTATTATGGAACATTTATCTAATTTTCTTAAATTATGTCGATGATACATTACTGGGCCCATTGAAGCTGTTCAAAAACAAACATAAAAATATTATTTTGACTGAACAATCCGTATTTCTCCACTTGAAAAATAAAACGCAGCCGTTAATTATTGAGACAGGTCTCGTAGACCATAGAAAATACGTCCTTAAGTATTTGATATTTCCACCATATGAAAAAAAATTCTATCTGCCTATGCCCATCACAATTTTATACACTTCTGTCAATTCTCCCTTTTACCTTAGGGTGGCACGGTGGCGCAGCGGTAGAGTTGCTGCCTTACAGAGACCCGGGTTCGATCCTGACTACGGGTGCTGTCCGTACAGAGTTTGTACAGAGGTCCCCGTGACCTGCGTGGGTTTTCTCCGGGTGCTCCGTATTCCTCCCTCACTCCAAAACATGTGCAGGTTTGTAGGCAAATTTGCTTTGTAAAATTGTAAATTGTCCCTAGTGTGTAGGATAGTGCCAGCGTGCGGGGATCGCCGGTCGGCGCGGACTCAGTGGGACGAAGGGCTTGTTTCTGCGCTGTTTCTCTAAACGAAACTATACTAAAACAGAACAGTTTTAAAACAGCACAGGAATAGCCCTTCGGCCCACAATGTACATGCTGCATGTGATGCAACGTTAAACTAATCTCCTCTGCCTGTACCTGTTCCATATCCATCCAAGGTCGCTTGCTACTAAAACCACCTGCTTTAAAAACAGTTTCTTCCCCTCAGCAATAAGAACTCTCAATTCCGTCCAATAATCAGACAATAATATGACTTTTGATGTATACAGTGTCTTGCCTATGGTCTTTGTTTGTTCTTTTGCACTATGTATTGTTGGTGAGATTTGTGATTTGTGATGTGGTATGGATGCACTTTATTACGGTGATCTGTGTTATTAGTGGTATGTAACAAAAGCAGTGTACCATCATGTACCGAACCCAAATACCACCAACCCTGGTTGCGTGGCAATTAAAGCTTAAAGATTCTATTCTATTCTATTCTATCCATTCCCTGCATATCCATGTGCCTATCCAAAAGCCTCTTAAACACCGCTATCATATCTGCCTCCACCACCACCCCTTGTTAAAAACATTCCAAGCACCCACCACCACACTCTGTATAAAATCTTCTTCTTTCGTGTCCATCTTCCATGTTTCAAATGTTGACCTCGCTGTCATCGTCCGTCCTGAAAAGGACGCAAGCTTCCGGCGACAATCAGTGGGAGCCGTCACTTGTTGCAATAGATGATGGTGGTAGCAGAATTAGCTCAGGACACTTCCAGTTTCCAGCTCCATGACGTGGACGCTTCTGCTATGGGTCCTCCGTATAAAATAACTTGCCCCTTGCTACATCTCCTTTAAACTTTGCCCCTCTCACCATTGAGATATGCCTTCTAGATTTGACAATATGGGAAATAGGTTCTGGCTGTCCACCCCATCTATGCCTATATAATTTTGTATGGGTGATGTTTTGGGTCTAGATCCTTCATTTTAGATACTTCTAACAGGTCTCCCCTCAACCTCTGATGTTCTAGAGAAAACAATATAAGCTTGTCTTATCTCTCATCGTCTCGACCCCAAAATGTCACCCATTCCTTTTCTCTACAGATGCTACCTGACAGGCTGAGTTACTTCAACATGTTGTGTCTATCTCTTGTAGTTAATACCTTGTAATCCAGGCAGCACTCAGTCTGAAGAAGGGTCCCGACCAGAAACATCACTTCTCCTTTTTCTCCAGGGATGCTGCCTGACCCGCTGAGTGACTCCAGCACTTTGTGTCTATCTTTGGCATAAGCCAGCATCTGCAGTTCTTTGTTCATAAATTCATAAGGGATAGGAGCAGAATAAGGCCATTCGGCGCATCAAGTCTACTCCGCCATTCAATCACGGTTGATCTATCTTTCCCTCTCGACCACATTCTCCTGCCTTCGCCCCATAACCTCTGACACCCTCATTCTAACAGCTATCTGCCTTCTACTCCATCAATCCGAAGAAGGGTCCCGTCCCAAAAGGCTTTCTTTGCAGATATCGTCCTAACAATCTGAGTTCCTACAGCAGTTTGTCTTTTGCTCTCGATCTGAAAGTAACGTTCCTTGTCTCATAGACATTTTGTTTGAAGTATTTGTCCATTTTGTAACTAATTTGTCAATCTTTGTTTCTACATTCTGGCAAAGCTCTTCTACACGCCCTCTAAAACCTCCAACTCCTTCCTGTAACGCCACTTAAGAAATGGCATTAACTGTCAGTGGATGAATGCAGAGCATTGACATGAATTAGTTTGTCTTCTTTCATGAATGCAGACACCAACTGTTTTGCATTCATGTGCTACCTCGTATAACCTTGGGATGTCCCAGAAGTGTTTACAACCAATTAAGTACTCTGTGAAGTGTAGTATGTGGTTTATGAATTGAAATATGGATGGATGCATTTCAATATTCTGATGTTTGTCTCTACGAAGCATTGGGCCAGAATTGATTGGAAATTGATGACACATGAAAGGTGAAAGGAAAGTACACACAGTGCTGAATGTAACTCTGCGGGTCAGGCAGCATCCCTGGAAAATGCCGAAGGGGTGTAGTAGTGACTGAACGTCCATCGTAAAGATGAGGGAGTGGGGACTCGGAAAGCGGAAATCATTAAAGAGACGAAGGGCGTGTGAGGTGTTTTGGACATAGGTCGGGAGAGATTGGACCAGGGAGGGATAGGATGGAGTCGAGGTACGTGGAAATAATTTCCGTGGGGCAGGAGCAGGCAGAAACAATTGGTCTGCCAGGGCAGTTGTGTTTGTGGATTTTGGGGAGAAGGTAAAACCGGGCTGAGTGGGGCTGGGAAATGATAAGGTTGGAGGCTGTGGAAGGCAGTGATGAAATCAGAAATGGTGTGCGTGATTATGGCCTGGTGCTCATCTGTGGGATGGTGGTCCAAGGAGGAGGTGTCTGAGAGTTGTCGCCTGGCCTATCATGGCACCTAACTTGTCGGCGGGTTTGATGATAATGTCGAGGTTGCTGCAGAGTGAGCGGACGTGCTGTATGTATGTTCAGAGGGGTCTGAAGAAGGGTCTCCTCCCGAAACGTCACCCATTCCTTCTCTCCAGAGAAGCTGCCTGTCCCGCTGAGTTACTCCAGCATGTTGCGTCTGCCTTCAGCATCCCTGGAAGACATGGATCAGTGACGTTTTGGGTCAGGACCCAGCGCAAATACAGCAGACCTGGTGGAGTGGACTGGATAGCGCGCAACAAGAGCTTTTCACTGTACACGTGACAATAGAAAATAAACAAAGGAGTGAATGAAGTAAATATCAGGAGAGAAGTAAGCAGGACTTTTGTATCTGGTTTAATTACTTGGTTTCAGCGCCTTGGTCGTTTTTAAGTGATTGCGATCTTTATTGTCTTTTAACTTTTAAAATAAATTTAAATACTTTTGATGCCTCTCCCCTCTTCCAGCTTTCTGCTCCCCCCAGTACAACATGTCTGAAGAAGGGTCTTGACCCAAAACGGCACCTATCCATGTTCTCCCGACATGCTGCCTGACTTGCTGAGTTACTCCAGCACCTTGTGTTCTTTTGATTTTTGAGAGTTGGAATTGTGTGAAAACCAACTCGGTAAACACCAGTCTCTTGGAAGAGCAGAAGATGTTGCGAGTAGGTCTGACGGAGGGTCAATTTATGGCCGTATTCTCCCCACATGTATTCCACACATGTAAGGGAAAGGGTTATGGGGAGATGGCAGGAGAATGGGGCTAGGAGGGAGAGGTAGATATGATAAACTTACCTTCCACGTCCTCAAGGGGCGGCTGCGGGAGGTGCCTCTGGGGCACAAACGCTGAAGGCTGAAGGTGGCCGGGCGAGGAGAGGAACGACGGCTCGCTGGACGATCCGGACGGGCCTTTACGGCCAACTGGAGCCGGGACGGTGAAAATGACCACAAAATCTGGCGACTCCTGCATTTGGGCTCAGTGGGTTGTCTCGATGCAATCTGTACTTATCTGAGGATTGTACATATGTATGGCGCTAATCTTTACTGTTCGATCCTGACTATGGGTGCTGTCTGTACAGACTTTGCACGTTCTCCCCGTGACCTGCGTGGCTTTTCTCCGAGTTCTTTGGATTCCTCCCACACTCCACAGACGTGCGGGTTTGTAGGTTAATTGGCTTTATGTAAAAATAATAAAATTGTCCCCAGTGAGTGTGTGTTGGACTAGTGTTAGTGTGCGGGGATCGCTGGTCGGCGCGGACTTGGTGGGCCGAAGGCCCTGTTTCCGCGCTGTCTCTAAACTAAACTAAACTAAACTAATGATTCCAGCTACTGACGGGCTGACCTGTGCTTCTGGTACATGTGATCTTATTTCTCCAGCTTCATCGCTCTCTGTCCGTCTGGGTGCAGGGAAGCGTCAATACTACTTAATGAACACAATGATTAATGTTGTTTTAAATGAACAATGCAACATATTGCAGTGCCCTGAAGAATTGTTCTGAATTATTCCCGAGAATTTAATAAACTGTATTGAGCCGTCAGAAAAATTATCTATTTCTCACAGAGTGGCAGTGATAATAAGACTGCTCTTGGGTTTCATGCGTCAGCGAACTGGCGCTTTTTATTTAGATAGAGCGCGGAAACAGGCCCTTCGGCCCACTGAGTCCGTGTTTTCCGCAGAGGCAGGGGAGGTAGAATCTCCCCCCCTTCCCCCACCCCCAGGTGGAAATGTCAAATGCTAGAGGGCATAAGTTTAAGGTGAGAGGGGGAGAGTTTAAAGGAGATGTACGGGACAAGGTTTTTCACAGACAAAATGGTGGACCACATTGCCAGGAGAAGTGGTGGAAACAGATCTAGCAGCATGGTTAATGGGGCATATAGATAGACAAATGATCAGGCAGGGATTGAAGGGGAAACGGACCATGTTTTAATGTCCAACCTAAATTGGCTGCTGATAATTAGCATTATCACACGCTCAAGTGATCTGTGGCGGTTGAGAAAATCAAGTGCAAGCAGACTTATGTGAACCCAAGGATTTATATGTGGATGGAGGTGCAATGAGATCGTAAATTCACCAGAACAGAAACAAGTTATTGGCATAAAATCATTTCTCATTATTGTCCTAACATAGTGCTGGTTTTAGCTATTTAATCAAATTCTGCAGGGGGGGTTATTTCTGGAACTGGTGGTTATTTATTTATTACTTGACATTATTTATTTTATAGTTGCCTTGTAAACTCTAAAGGCAACTAGAAAATAAATAACGTCAAATGATATCAGATAAGGGAAAGCAAATCCAATTTATACGCATTTTCCAGACAGTAGGAGTTCTGAGTTGAAAGGTTTGTCCTGTTGTCATGGAAACTTGACTTAAATAAAAGAACAATCAATGCAAAATTGCACAGGTTTCATGTCCTATTTTCTCTCCTTACAGGAATTTGCCGGACTTTTAGACTTTAGAGATGTAAACAGGCCCTTCGGCCCACGCCGACCAGCGAACTCCACTTACACTAGCACTATCCTACACACTAGGGACAATTTACAATCTACCGAAGCCAATTATGAAAAGCCGAATGGTCAGGTGATGTCCTGTTTCCTACTGTATATCATTGTTATTTTATTGCATATCTTTCATATGTTCCATATCTCTCTACATCATCGTCTATATCTCTCCTTTCCCTTTCCCGTGACTTTCAGTCTGAAGAAGGGTCTTGACCTGAAACGTCACCCATCTCCAGAGACGCTGCCTGTCCCGCTGAGTTACTCCAGCATTTTGTGTCTATGGACAGGTGATCCTTCTTCAGACCCTTCAAACCCAGAAGGGGGGGAACCTGAAATGTCACCTGTCCATTTTCTCCAGAGATACTGCCCGGCCTGTTTGAGTTACTCCAGCATGTTGTGTCTATCTTAACTACTATCTGCGCAGTGTGTGCAAATTAGAAAAAAAGATAACAGTGAAGTCCACTGTGTGGAAAATTGAGGCAAAGGGGAGATACAATTAAGATAGATGTGGGGCTTCGTTTATCTGCTCATACTCATAGTGCCGCTAATTATATTGTAAACCAAGAAGTTATTGTGCATCAATGTTAACTAATTGGCAGCCAACATTGTACCCAGGGGGAGACAGAGGTTGAGTGATATTTATTTTACAGCTTTTTAAGTACCAATTAATGGGGAACTTGCAAATGTACTCAACAGCCTAATTAGTTTGTTTTAAGGTGTTGGTTTTATTTAATAATTAGAACCTTGCTTGTAGCTGTGGAAAGAGTGAGAGGGGTGAAAGAATCAAGAGAAAGCTGAGCCTCTCTTGATTCAAAACCAACACACTGGAGGTGAAGAAGGGTCTCGACCCGAAACGTCACCCATTCCTTCTCTCCAGAGATGCTGCCTGTCCCGCTGAGATACTCCAGCTTTTTGTATCTATCTTCGATTTAAATCAGCATCTGCAGTTCCTTCCTGCACTGGAGATGAGGCAACATCGGGGCAGAGAGAGCAGTGGCCATGTTTTTTTTTGACAATCCAGCATAAGAACTGATGTAGACACAAGGAACTGCAGATGTTGGTTTACAGAAAAAAAGACACCAAGTGCTGGAGTAACTCAGTGGGCCTGGTAAGATCCCTGGAGAACATGGATAGGCTATTGTGTAGGGAGGAGCTGCAGGTGCTGGTTTAAACCAAAGACAGACACAAAGGGCTGGAGTCACTCAGCGGGTCAGGCACCATCTCTGGAGAAAAGGAATAGGTGACGTTTCGGGTCGGGACCCTTCTTCAAGCTGAGAGTCGGGGGGAAAAGGGGAACGAGAGATACAGACGGTACTTAGGAGAAATGAATGGAAGATATGCAAAAGGCAACAATAATCAAGGAAATGAGGGGCACACAAAATGGGCAGACAATTGTCTGGGTTGGGAACCTTCTTCAGAGCCTGACCTGAAACATCACATAGAAACATAGAAATTAGGTGCAGGAGTAGGCCATTCGGCCCTTCGAGCCTGCACCGCCATTCAATATGATCATGGCTGATCATCCAACTCAGTATCCCGTACCTGCCTTCTCTCCATAACCTCTGATCCCCTTAGCCACAAGGGCCACATCTAACTCCCTCTTAAATATAGCCAATGAACTGGCCTCGACTACCCTCTGTGGCAGAGAGTTCCAGAGATTCACCACTCTCTGTGTGAAAAAAGTTCTTCTCATCTCGGTTTTAAAGGATCCTTAAGCTGTGACCCCTTGTCCTGGACTTCCCCAACATTGGGAGCAATCTTCCTGCATCTAGCCTGTCCAACCCCTTAAGAATTTTGTAAGTTTCTATAAGATCCCCTCTCAATCTCCTAAATTCTAGAGAGTATAAACCAAGTCTATCCAGTCTTTCTTCATAAGACAGTCCTGACATCCCAGGAATCAGTCTGGTGAACCTTCTCTGCACTCCCTCTATGGCAATAATGTCCTTCCTCAGATTTGGAGACCAAAACTGTACGCAATACTCCAGGTGTGGTCTCACCAAGACCCTGTACAACTGCAGTAGAACCTCCCTGCTCCTATACTCAAATCCTTTTGCTATGAAAGCTAACATACCATTCGCTTTCTTCACTGCCTGCTGCACCTGCATGCCTACTTTCAATGACTGGTGTACCATGACACCCAGGTCTCGCTGCATCTCCCCTTTTCCTAGTCGGCCACCATTTAGATAATAGTCTGCTTTCCTGTTTTTGCCACCAAAATGGATAACCTCACATTTATCCACATTATACTGCATCAGCCAAACATTTGCCCACTCACCCAGCCTATCCAAGTCACCTTGCAGTCTCCTAGCATCCTCCTCACAGCTAACCCTGCCCCCCAGCTTAGTGTCATCCGCAAACCTGGAGATATTGCCTTCAATTCCCTCATCCAGATCATTAATATATATTGTAAATAGCTGGGGTCCCAGCACTGAGCCTTGCGGTACCCCACTAGTCACTGCCTGCCATTGTGAAAAGAACCCGTTTACTCCTACTCTTTGCTTCCTGTTTGCCAGCCAGTTCTCTATCCACATCAATACTGAACCGCCAATGCCGTGTGCTTTAAGTTTGTATACTAATCTCTTATGTGGGACCTTGTCGAAAGCCTTCTGGAAGTCCAGATACACCACATCCACTGGTTCTTCCCTATCCACGCTACTAGTTACATCCTCGAAGAATTCTATAAGATTCGTCAGACATGATTTACCTTTTGTAAATCCATGCTGACTTTGTCCAATGATTTCACCACTTTCCAAATGTGCTGCTATCCCATCTTTAATAACTGACTCTAGCAGTTTCCCCACTACCGATGTTTACTAACTGGTCTGTAATTCCCCGTTTTTTCTCTTCCTCCCTTCTTAAAAAGTGGGGTTACGTTTGCTACCCGCCAATCCTCAGGAACTACTCCAGAATCTAAAGAGTTTTGAAAGATTATTACTAATGCATCCACTATTTCTGGAGCTACTTCCTTAAGTACTCTGGGATGCAGCCTATCTGGCCCTGGGGATTTATCGGCCTTTAATCCATTCAATTTACCCAACACCACTTCCCGGCTAACCTGGATTTCACTCAATTCCTCCAACTCCTTTGACCCACGGTCCCCTGCTATTTCCGGCAGATTATTTATGTCTTCCTTAGTGAAGACGGAACCAAAGTAGTTATTCAATTGGTCCGCCATATCCTTGTTCCCCATGATCAACTCACCTGTTTCTGACTGCTAGGGACCTACATTTGTTTTAACTAATCTCTTTCTTTTCACATATTTATAAAAACTTTTGCAGTCAGTTTTTATGTTCCCTGCCAGTTTTCTTTCATAATCTATTTTTCCTTTCCTAATTAAGCCCTTTGTCCTCCTCTGCTGGTCTCTGAATTTCTCCCAGTCCTCCGGTATGCTGCTTTTTCTGGCTAATTTGTACGCATCATCCTTCGCTTTGATACTATCCCTGATTTCCCTTGTTATCCACGGATGTACTACCTTCCCTGATTTATTCTTTTGCCAAACTGGGATGAACAATTTTTGTAGTTCATCCATGCAGTCTTTAAATGTCTTCCATTGCATATCCACCGTCAACCCTTTTAGAATTAATTGCCAGTCAATCTTGGCCAATTCACGTCTCATACCCTCAAAGTTACCTTTCTTTAAGTTCAGAACCATTGTTTCTGAATTAACAATGTCACTCTCCATCCTAATGAAGAACTCAACCATATTATGGTCACTCGTGCCCAAGGGGGCACGTACAACAAGACTGCTAACTAACCCTTCCTCATTACTCAATACCCAGTCTAAAATAGCCTGCTCTCTCGTTGGTTCCTCTACATGTTGATTTAGATAACTATCCTGCATACATTCCAAGAAATCCTCTTCCTCAGCACCCCTGCCAATTTGATTCACCCAATCTATATGTAGATTGAAGTCACCCATTATAACTGTTTTGCCTTTGTCGCACGCATTTCTAATTTCCTGTTTGATACCATCTCCAACTTTACTACTACTGTTAGGTGGCCTGTACACAACACCCACCAGCGTTTTCTGCCCCTTAGTGTTTCGCAGCTCTACCCATACCGATTCCACATCCTCCAAACTAATGTCCTTCCTTTCCATTGCGTTAATCTTCTCTCTAATCAGCAACGCTACCCCACCTCCTTTTCCTTTCTCTCTATCCCTCCTGAATATTGAATATCCCTGGATGTTCAGCTCCCAGCCTTGGTCACCCTGGAGCCATGTCTCCGTGATCCCAACTATATCATAGTCATTAATAGCTATCTGCACATTCAACTCATCCACCTTATTACGAATGCTCCTTGCATTGAGACACAAAGCCTTCAGGCTTGTTTTTACAACACTCTTACCCCTTATACAATTATGTTGAAAAGTGGCCCTTTTTGATTTTTGCCCTGGTTTTGTCTGCCTGCCACTTTTACTTTTCACCTTGCTACCTATTGCTTCTACCCTAATTTTACACCCCTCTGTCTCTACGCTCACACATTTAAGAAACCCTTTCCCTTTAACTCCATCCTCCACTATCCCATTCGACACCCCACCCCCCTTATTCAGTTTAAAACCACCCGTGTAGCAGTGGCAAACCTGCCTGCCAGAATGCTGGTCCCACACCTGTTAAGATGCAATCCGTCCCTTTTGTACAGTTCCCCCTTACCCCAAAACAGATCCCAGTGATCACCTATCCATGTTCTCCAGAGATGCTGCTTGATCTGCTGAGTGACTCCAACATTTTATGACCTCGAAGGGTTAGTTGAAAGGATAATTCAAGTGAAGCCCTTCCCGGTGGACTGGCTCTCTCTTTCTCCAATATGTGGGTAAAGGGACTGCCCCACTTAGGCGATTTTTTTAGGCGACTAGGCTGTCGCCACACGGTTGCCGGGGTGTCGCCTGTATGGTCGTGAGTCATCTCCTCAGTCGCCCAAAGAGTCGTAGCGTTTTTCTGGTTGCCGCTGGATTTTGAAATGCTCAAAACTTTTCGCCGACAGTCGGCGACCGTAGGCTTGACGTGGCTTGTCTTCTCCTGACGTGGGTTGTCGCCAGGATGGCGTAGGTTGTTGCCGGTGCTGACTTCGGTGAATTTCATTGTCATAGTCGCCGGCAGTCGCCTAAAAAAATGGTCTAAATTAGACAGGCCCATTAGTCCAGTCGCCGGTGTTTCAGTGCCCAGGAACAATACTCACTTCTCCAACCAAGACAGTAGCCAGCGCAGGAAGGTTTGCCCTCGACTACTGTCTGCCCCGTTGGAGACCCTCGGATTATCTCTGATGGGACTTTACTGGTTTTCTCTGGCACTAAAAGTTATTCCCGTCATGCCCTTTATCATGTATCTGTACACTGCGAATGGCTCGATTGTAATCGTGTATTGTCTTTCCGCTGACTGGTTAGCACGCAACAAAAGCTTTTCACTGTACCTCGGTACACGTGACAATAAACTCAACTGAAACTGATCTTTTCCCATGTTTTTGCCGAGTACCGTTGACCTTTGACCTTGGGCCATCGTGTCAAGCCATCGGGCAGTTTTTCACTCAGAACAAAAATCAATTCATTCAGTCTGAAGAAGGGTTTCGGCCCAAAACGTTGCTTATTTCCTTCGCTCCATAGATGCTGAGTTTCTCCAGCATTTTTGTGTACCTTTGATTTTCCAGCATCTGCAGTTCCTTCTTAAACACATCAATTCATTCAGCCTTTGGCGAATGGAGAACATCAGAATCGCAAACAGATAATGGCCAGTTGAAAGTGGACACAAAATGCTGGAGTAACTCAGCGGGTCAGGCAGCATCTCTGGATAGAAGGGATGGGCAGCGTTTCAGGTCGAGACCCTTCTTCAGATTTAAACCAGCACCTGCAGTTCTTTCTTACACATAAAGGCCAATTGATCATGGACATCTTTGCCAAGGTCAGTTTTGGAAAGAGGCAAATTTTAATGTGTTGCACAATGGAGGTGTTGTGATGGTAAATGTCTGCAATTGCATCTCTATTTCTGATGAGAAAACATTTGACGGATGCACAATTTCCAAAGCCGTGTTTGCATGTGCTTTCAAAGCACCTTATCACAAGTTTGGGATTTCTCGTGCAATCAATTATTTTTGAAGTGGGCGGGTTGCAACGCATTATTTTCCCTGAATCCAAAGTGCAGACAATACTGTTGAGAAGCTAATGAGATCACGCATTCTGTTCACAGTGTCTTTTGTAGTAACTCTAGTTTTGTGCTGTATTGTATAAACTCAACAGTGCATAAGATTCACCGGAGAACAGTGAGAAGTGTTTGTTGCATGTTAACCAGTCAGCGGAAAGACCACATGTGCAGGAAAGAACTGCAGATGCTGGTTTAAATCCAAGCTAGACACAAAATGCTGGAGTAAAACAGCGGGACAGGCGGCATCTCTGGAGATAGACACAAAATGCTGGAGTAACTCAGCGGATGAGGCAGCATCTCTGGAGAGAAGGAATGGGCGACGTATCGGGTCCCAAAACGTCGCCCATTCCTTCTCCCCAGAGATGCTGCCTCACCCGCTGAGTTACTCCAGCATTTTATGTTACCTGGCATCTCTGGAGAAATGTCCTCCAAAGATGCTGCCTGGCCCACCGAGTTACTCCAGCATTTTGTATCTGCTGAGGACACCCGTGTTCTGATTACCCAGCATGAATGCTGACTCTTATGTGCGATTGAACAGTTGTCTAAGAAACAAAATCAACGCGCAAGGGAAAAAAAGCAGTTAATCGTTTGTAACTTTTGACTTTTAGTCGACCTTGTTGACATTGCGAGCAGGAGCTTGCAATGGTGGTTACAGAGGATAAGATCAAGTCGTCACAGCATAGGAACAGGCTATTCGGCCCATCTGGTCCATACAAGTATTTGTGCTGCCACCAAATTAGTCTTGTATTGTCAGTATAACCTTCCACTCCTTTCTTCCTCGTCTTTGGTGTGCTTCACCTCAAGGTTTGAGGCGAATCGTCTTTCAGTTGCTGGGCTAGTTGAGTGTTCGTCATGTAGTTAACCAGAAACTGTGACACCATGATTATTCTAAATGGCCTGCTTTGTGAAGTTTGACTGTACAATCTACCCTCGTTATTACGGACCTCTTCATCAAGGATTTTGGTTATCGCGGATGGAACAACCCCAAAGTAATCAGACACCACTGTCTCTTTAAGAACACGGGCAGTTAGTTACACAGCGGGAGGTCACGGACATTGACAAGCAATTGCTTGGATCGACACTTGTGCAATGATACTCCGTTAAACAATGTAACAAACAGCCTTTAGTATTTTTAGCTTGCAGTTTAGCTGTTGAAAATAACTTTATACTTGGAAACAACTTCATGTCTCACAAAGTGACCGTTAGGTGGTTGGAGCGATCTCCTTGCTTGGTTTACTTTAGAGATACAGCGGGGAAACAGGCCCTTCGGCCCACCGAGTCCGTGCTAACCTGCGATCCCCGCACACTAAAACTAGGGGCAATTTACCGAAGCCAATTAACCTACAAACCTGCACGTCTTTGTAGTGTGGGAGGATCCGGAGCGCCCGGAGAAAACCCACACAGGTCACGGGGAGAACGTACAAACTCCGTATAGACAGCACTTGTGGTCAGGATCGAACGTGGGTCGAGACCTGAATCAGTCTGAAGAAGGGTCTTGACCTGAAACGTCACCCATTCCTTCTGTCCAGAAATGCTGCCTGTCCCGCTGAGTTACTCCAGCATTTAGTGTCATCTTCTGTGTTATCCCCAGGATCTCCGGTTTCCTACCACATTCCAAAGACGGCCAGGTTTGTAGGCTATTGGCTTGGTATAATTGTAAAAAATTGCCCCTGGTGTGTGCAGGCTAATATTAGTGTGCGGGGATTGTTGGTCGGCGCGGACTCGGTGGGCCGCAGGGCGTGTTTCCGCGCTGTATCTCTAAAGGGTCCTCCCTGGGTTATGAGCGTACAACATATAGACATACATACGAACAAGCATTTGGGAGACGGGCGGGATAGATGGATGGGCTCCTCTCTCCGACGAGGGTTCAGCAACATCCTCTCTCACTGCTCCCCCTCTGTGACTCCTCCTTCCCTCCGACTCTACGACCACGCCTACATCCTATCTCTGTCCCGCCCGCTCCCCTGACATCAGTCTGAAGAAGGGTCTCGACCCGAAGCTTCAACCCATTCCATCTCTCCAGAGATGCTGCCTGTCCCGCTGAGTTACCCCAGCATTTTGTGTCTACCTTCGGTTTAAACCAGCATCTGCAGTTCTTTAGGTAGACAAAAATGCTGGAGAAACTCAGCGGGTGAGGCAGCATCTATGGAACGAAGGAATAGGCGACGTTCTGCAGTTCTTTCCCACACATGGATGGATGGACGATGGATTTGCCAGCCACCGCAGGGATGAAGGCATCTACTGCCGGGTGGGACCGAGGCATTTCTGCCTGCCTTTCCCCCCGCACCCCGAGATGTAATAATGGGGTCGCTGATTTGAGCGAAATTGAGAGCGTTGAGCAGACTCACTGGCTCACTCGCTGATTCCGTGACTCTGTCTGGCGTTCACCCTCCCAGCATCTGCTCCCCCATCCCCTCACGCCCGTTTCTGTGACCCTCTCCCGCCCGCACATTGTTTTTGTTCAGTGTGGACACAAGGAACTGCAGGTGCTGGTTTACAAAAGGAAACATGCACAAAGTGCTGGAGTAACTCAGCGGCTCAGGCAGCATTTCTGGAGGGAATGGGTAGGTGAGGTTTCGGGTCGGGACCCTTCATCAGACCGGTTGCAGTAGGGGATGGGTGGGGCTGGTGAGGGAGAAAGCTGGAAGAGAGGTGGGGGCTGGACAAAGTCTGGCAAGTGATAGGTGGATACAGGTGATTGGGCGGGGGGGGGGGGGGTGGTGTTGAAAGGCAGATGGTTGGACAAAAGCCAAAGATGAAAAGAAAAAAAGGTGTGAGATAGGGATAGGTGGGAATAGTGAAGCTAGAGGAAGGAATGTAGATGGAATGGGAGGAGGAAGGGGAGAAATAGGTGGGTTCAGGTGGGGCACAGGGAAGTGTGGGGGGAAGGGGAGGGAGAAATGAGCGGGAGAAGGTGGGAGGGTGGGTTGCTTGTAGTTAGTTGCCTAAAATTGGAGAATTCAGGTCCGGAGACCAGTCTGAAGGAGGCTCCCATCCCGAATTATGGCCTATCCGCGTTCTCCAGGAAAGCTGCCTGGCCCGCTGAGTTACTCCAGCACTTTGTGTCTTTTTTTTTGAGAATTCAATGTTTGTACCTTTCAACTATACCTTTATCCAAGCGGATTATGATCTGTAGAAAGGAACTGCAGATGCTGGTTTATACCGAAGATGGACACAAAGTGCTGGAGTAACTCAGCGGGTCAGGCAGCAATCTCTGGAGAAAATGGATGGGTGACGTTACGGGTTGGGACCCTTCATCAGACCTCAAGTGCCCCACTCTTCCTTGGTCATCTGTTGCCGGCCCTGCTCTGTTCTGGCCTTTTCCTACGTCCAGTTCCCCCCCCCCCCCTACTTTCATTCTGAAGAAGGGCCCCGACCCGACATGTCACACATCCTTTTTCTCCAGAGATGATGCCTGACCCGCTGAGTTGCTCCAGCACTTTGTGTCTATCTTTGTGTGCAGTCCAGGGCCTCCTCCACTGTTGGAGTGAGGCCATATGTGAATTGGAGGAACAGCACCTCATATTTCGCTTGGGCAGCTCACAACCCTAGCAGTATGAATATTGATATCTCTAACTTCAAATATCCCTTGCATCCCCTGTCTCTCCGTCCCATCCCCACCCTAGTCATCGTACTAGTTTCACTGTCGTCCTCTGTCTGTATAACCTGTTATCACTGAACCCACAGCCAACAATGGCCCATTGTGGGCTCCACATTTCCTTGATCATTGTTGCTTTTTGCATATCTTCCATTCATTTCTCCTAAGGACCACCTCGTTTCCCTGTCCCCCGACTCTCAGACTGAAGAAGGGTCTCGACCCGAAACGTCACCCATTCCTTTTCTCCAGAGATGCTTGGATAGAGTGGATGTGGAGAGGATGTTTCCATTATTGGGAGAGTCTAGGACTGGAGGTCATAGCCTCAGAATTAGGAAGGAGATGAGGAGAAATGTCTTTAGTTAGAGGGTGGCGAATCTGTGGAGTTCTTTGCCACAGAAGGTTGTGGAGGCCAAGTCGGCGGATATTTCTAAGGCAGAGATAGATAGATTCTTGATTAGTACGGGTGTCAGAGGTTATGGGGAGAAGGCAGGAGAATGGGGTTAGGAGGGAGATATAGATCAGCCATGATTGAATGGTGGAGTAGACTTGATGGGCCGAATAGCCTAATTCTACTCCTTTTCCTTGTGACCTTATGCTGCCTGAACAGCTGAGATACTCCAGCCTCTGGTATCCGTCTTCGGTTTAAACCAGCATCTGCAGTTCCTCCCTACATATGATGGATCGTTTCCCACTTCCAGTTTACAGACTGTTCTGGGGATCGATTATAATCTGGGGTGTGATTGCATTGCCTATAAAGCCATGGTGGGTGGGTTCACTAACGTTGCCCGCAGCCTGGAGCTGCAAAGCCCCTTTAGTGTTTGCAGAAGGACAGGAGGACCTCTTTTACTGTTAACCGAAACTGCTTGCTGACGAAGCAGTAGAGGAAGAAGTTGATGGCGGTGCTCAACATGGCCAACATGTTGGCCAGATCGAGCATGAGGTGGACCTTCCAGCTCTTGTTCACCGACGCCACGTAGAGGTGATAAATAATGACCACCGTCCTTGGCGCCCAGAGGATGGCGAAGACGGTCGTCACCGTCAACAAGATGGCGGTGGTCTTGCTCGAGCGGTTGGCCAGTGCCTCCTTCTTCTTCAGCCTGAAGACTATCATCGAGTTGACGATGAGGAATATGGTGCACGGAATGAAGTATATGATGAAACAGTGCATCCAGATCAGCACTTGGTCCAAGGCCGTGGGTGGGTTACTGACCCGCCAGAGATCAGACCACCAGTAAAATGGGATGGCGGTGATCAGAGACATCACAAAGACCACGGCGATGACTCTGTGGGTGCGCTCGGGGTAGGACACCGTGCGGTACCTCAGCGGGTGGCACAGGGCGTAGTAGCGGTCGATGGTCATCACCACGGTAATCCAGATGGAGGCGTGGTTGGCCGCAAACTCCAGCACGCTGACGGTGTGGACCATGGTGGGCGGGATCTTGCGGTGGAGAATGGCCGTCTCCAGGATGAAGCCGACAAAGATGATGAAGAACTGGGTGAGGATGTCGGAGGCGGAGAGCGAGAGGAGGTAGCAGTAGGAGGACTTGTGTGTCTTGATGGCCAGGTGCGAGAGGACAATTACGTTCAGGATATTTACTGAAAGAAAAAAAAATGCAGGTTAGTGACCCTTCATTTTAATACCAGAATAACCGTTAAAACCAGAATAAAGTCAGTCAATTTTATTTGTCACATGTGTAGGAAGGAACTGCAGATGCTGGTTTAAACCAAAGATAGACACAAAATGCTGGAGTAACTCAGCGGGACAGGCAGCATCTCTGGAGAGAAGGAATGTCTGAAGAAGGGTCTCGACCCACTCCTTCTCTCCAGAGATGCTGCCTGTCCCGCTGAGTTACTCCAGCATTTTGTGTCTATCTTTGGTTTAAACCAGCATCTTCAGTTCCTTCCTACACATGTGACGAATAAAATTTGTGCTTTTTGTGTCTAAAACCAGAATAAAGGCAGGTGATGCAGTAGATACAAGGAACTGCAGGCGCTGGTTTATCCTAAAAGTACACAAAATGCTGGAGTAACGCGTGCTGTCTGTACGGAGTTCGTACATTCTCCCCGTGACTGCATGGGTTTTCTCCGGGTGCTCCAGTTTCCTCCCGCACTCCAAAGCCGAACAGGTTTGTGGGTTAATTGCCGTTCGTAAACCTGTAAAATTGTCCCCGGCGTGTGTAGGACAGTGGTAGTGTGCGGGGATCGCCGGTCGGTGTGGACTCGTTGGGATATCGGGCCGGTTTCTTCGCTGAACTAAACTAACTAAAGGGAAATCTTCTTGCTCTCTTATCATTCACCGAACTTGCTCTGTGCAACGTTATTGCTTCTAATCAACGTTTTTATTTTCTTGCTCACATCTTCCAGGAGCCCGCCCGCCCTGATTTACAGCTCGCTCAGACACCCTCCCAATCATCTGCTCTGCCTATGTTGCTGAGCTGAGCCGCTATTCCACTCAATGAGACTCACCACGGCACATGATCAATGTCCTCAGGGCAAAAATGTTCCCATTATCAATGTCTGCCCGGAGATTAATTGCCCCCCTCCTGTAAGCAGAGGCGACTGAGTGAGTTACTGCCTTCAGAATAATTGTCTTTCTAGTTAATGTGTTAAACGCGAAGATTCTCATAAGTTGAAGCATCTGCCGGACTTTATCAGGGTTAAAATACTTTATTTTGACAGTACCTGCAGTAAAATGCTTTTGTTATCCAAATTTCATTTGGCATGCTACTTTTCCTCTTCACTCGATGTACTTAACAGAATTTATTACCTCAAAGAAAAATCAGATTGACCACCATTGTTGTCCCATTTAAATTTGCTCCAAAGACAAGCCGTGCGGACTAACCCCTGATGCAGATTTTATTCCATTCAATTCATCTTGTGAGGATTTTTTGTTTCAATGAATGGTTATTAATTCTCCAAAATTACTCAGCAAATCACTTGGATGCACAATGGCACAGCTGGTAGAACCGCTGTCTCGCAGGGCCAGAGACCCGGGTTTGATTCTGACATCAGGTGCTGTCCGCGTGGAGTCTGCACGCTCTCCCCGTGACCGCCAGGGTTTCAAGAGTTCATAGGTGATAGGAGCAGAATTAAGCCATTCGGCCCATCGAGTTTACTCCGCCATTCAATCATGGCTGATCTATCTCTCCCTCCTAACCCCATTCTCCTGCCTTCTCCCCATAACCCCTGACACCAGTACTAATCAGCCACGATCACAGTGATTGGCAGTGCTGGCTTGAAGGGCCGAATGGCCTACTCCTGCATCTATTGTTTATTGTCTATAATCAAGAATCTATCTATCTCCGTTTTAAAAATATCCTTTGACTTGACCTCCACAGCCGTCTGTGGCAATGAATTCCACTGTTTCCTCCATGTGTGCTCTGGTTTCCTCCCACATGTCACCTCTCCTCCTGTGAAGGTTTGTAGGTGAATTGGCCTATGTAAATTGCCCCAAGTGCTCCGTCTCCATCTTTGGTGTAAACCAGCATCTGCAGTCCCTTTGTATAATACCTTCAGTGCAGCAAGTGTTATTATGTAAGGATGCAGCTAAGCATGGAGTGAAAACAGGAAGGCCATATGTAACGGACAGAGCTGGAACAGAGTGTGGTCTTTGGATCCATTCTGTGTGTTCTGTACAGAAGGACACCCTTGCCTTTGTCTAATGTGTCAACCCATCCTTGCTCCAGGCTTGACTCTAATTTTGGATGCGCGCTGAAGTTGGTACTTGCTGTTCTGACAACATGTTTGTTGATAAGAGGCTCTGAACATCCGCTTGGCCTGAAGCCCCCAATTATGATTTGCAATATTCATTTTGAACGTGGACAGATGAGTGACAAATGTACTCTCTTGGTCTGTGTTAACATTTAGCATCTTTAGTGATTGATACGAGTAAGTAGACAATAGACAATAGGTGCAGGAGTAGGCCATTCGGCCCTTCGAGCCAGCACCACCATTCAATGTGATCATGGCTGATCATCCACAATCAGTACCCTGTTCCTGCCTTCTCCCTAATGGTCCTGTTCCACTTACGCAATTTTATTTGGCGACTGCCGGCACCCGTCATAGTCGCAGCAGGTTGCCAAAAATGATCAACATGTTGAAAATCCAGCGGTGACCAGAAAAAGGTACGACTCTTTGAGCAACTATTCACGGCCAAACAGGCGTCACCCCGCGATATGTCGACACGTGCTGCGACTATGACGGGTGCCGACAGTCGCTGAAAAAAAATTTGGTAAGTGGGACAGGCCCTTAACTTACTGAATACTAAGTATTCAGTAGGTGGTGTGTTTGGATTCTGCCCTGTCTTATTGCCATTTGGTTCATTGCAGAGCTCACAATAAAACAAGATTAAGAGACATAAAATGTTTCATTGGTACACAAGGTGAATGTTGATACTTGTGCGATCCATTAGGACTCAGTTTAAATAGCCGTTAACAAACAAATACTTCTCCCCCCGAAGAGAAGCTGTACAGGAAACCTTTACCTTGTTTTGACATTCGGAACAAAGTATATGGAAAAGTACAGCACAGGCACATGCTCACAATGTCTAGTCAAACACGACGGCAAATTAAACTCATCATTGCTGTCTGCATGCCATCCTGATCCATGCGCCTAAAGCCTCCTAAACACCACTATTGCATCTGTTTCCAGAATTAGGCTATTCAGCCCATCAAGTCTACTCCTACTTCACTACTTCAATCATGGCTGATCTATCTCTCCCATCTAACCCCATTCTCCTGCCTTCTCCCTATAACCCCTGACAACCGTACTAATCAAGAATCTATCCATCTCTGCTTTAAAAATACCCATTGACATGACCTCCACAGCCGTCTGTGGCAATGAATTCCGCTGTTTCCTCCGTGTGCCGGTTTCCTCCCACATATCACCTCCCCTCCTGCGCAGGTTTTATAGGTGAATTGGCCTCTGTAAATTGCCCCCAATGCATTGTTAAACACCCAGTGCCTCTGTTGTACCACTATTGTAATGGTTTCCAATATTCAATAATCATATTCATATTTCTATTTAATTTCTCCAACTTCAAATAACCCTTGCATTCCCTCTCTCCCGACCCTCCCCCACCCAAGTCGTTGTTCCAGCTTCAGTCGTCTTGTTTAGCCTCATTGTCTGTAACTCGTTTTCACCTAGTCCACTGCTAACAACATCCTGCTTCCTTTATCATTGTTACTTTTTTTGCATATCTTTCATTCATTTGTTCTATATCTCTCTCTCTCTCTCTCTCTCTCTCTCTCTCTATCACCACCTATATCTCTTGTTTCCCTTTCCCCCGACTCTCAGTTTAAAGAAGGGTCACTTCCCGAAACGTCACCTAATCCTTCTCTCCAGACATGCTGCCTGTCTTGCTGAGTTACTCCAGCTTTTTGTGTTTATCTTCCATATGAAGCCATGGTTTTTCTAATCTCCCCTGTAATGGATTTTGTCATTAGTGTGTCTCATCTTAATGATCCACATGAGCTATCAAACGGTTATTGTATATAATGTGCTGGTTATGTTGGCAGCCTGGCAGACAGAGTTGTGGATCATTGATCCAGAGATGTGAGTTTGAATCCCACAATGGGGAATTTCAATTGAAGTAATTAAATAAATCTGACTTTTCTGTTGAACAGAATAGCGAGTGGCAGGGATTTATTGAGGCACACGGGATTGATAGTATGGAGTTCGGTCACGGGGTCAAAGGAACCCGGGGAAACGCCCAAAGAAACGGTTCAAAGACTGCATCGAGGGCCACCTCCAGCACGCAGGCCCAGCCCTAACACAACTGAAACCCCGTGACAGTGACAGGACTGGCTGGAGTACAACCACTGGGAAGGCGGTCAGCAGTTTCGAAGACAATCGCCGAAGATTAGATTAGATTAGATTAGATTCCTTTATTTGTCATTCAGACCTTTCGGTCTGAACGAAATTTCGTTGCCTGCAGTCATACATACAATAATAAATAACAAAATACACAATAAACACAAATTAACATCCACCACAGCGAGTTCACCAGGCACCTCCTCACTGTGATGGAGGCAAAAGTCTTAAAGTCTTAGGTCCCTCCTTGTTCTCCCTCTGCTCTGAGGCGATCCAGGCCTCTGACGTTGTTACCCCACCGGGCGATGGTAAGTCAGTCCCGCGGCTCAACCGAGCTCCGCGAACGGGCTGGTTCAAGCTCCGCGGCCCGGGGTGGTCGAAGCTGCCGAAGATGCCGCCCTCCAGTCCAGCGGACGCAGCTGTTGCCGCGGGACTGCCGAAGCCGACTCGTTAGTGTCGGATGCAGGAGGAAGGCCGCAGCCCTAAATCCCCCCGACAGCGGCCTTCACATGAGCCCCCCACTGCTCCTGCATGTGTGGCTTGCACATCGGACTCGTGGGCCCCACTCAATCCCACATGAGACTGCACATCCATGCTATCGTCGTCTACCACGGGCCACCACCAGTTGCTGCCGAAACTATTGGATTCGCTCTTTGGGATGGAAGGTGGGAACATAAATGAGTGAGTTCCCAAATCCAAAGGGTGACAATTTGAAATTGAAATCCAAAGGGTGACAATTTGAAATCTGACGTTGCATCTGTGATCCTGAAGCCAAAAACATTCCCGAGGAGATCGGCAGCAACTTGCTTTGATCAGGTGTTTAAGAAGGAACTGCAGATGCTGGAAAAAACGAAAGTAGACAAAAAATTCTGGAGAAACTCAGCGGGTGAGGCAGCATCTAAAGAGAAAGCGTTTTGGGTCGAGACCCTTCTTCAGGCAGAAGTCCGGGGGGGGGGGGGCTTTGATTAGGTGTTGCTTTCAACTTGAGATTACAACCATTCGACTGATCACACTACTGCTGTCTACTTATTTGTCTGTTTTATTTTAAATACATACAGAACATTTTTGATTATTGAACACTAACGTGCTGCTGCAAGTAAGAATTTCATTGTTCCGTTTCGCGACATATTGACAATAAAACACTCTTGACTCTTGATTTACTTGCAGCCAATTTCTAATATTGCTACTTGCCACTCACCTGGCAACCCCACGCACAGCAAGCCGCTGTAGTAAATGATGGGAATGGCTCCGAGCACACAGGGCGATCGCTCACCGTTTGATTCAGCGCCCTCCTGCCAGAGATCTGGGGACGTGTTGTTGGGCATTTCAACCATGTCCTTCGTTAGGAAGCACAGTCATTCACCTGTAAAGGCAAACGACACTTGGTTACGTCTGACTGCTCCCGGCAGTTGAGAAAAAACTGTGAGGTGATCAACACATCTGAATGAATGTGCAGGAAGGAACTGCAGATGCTGGTTTACACCGAGGATAGACACCAAATGCTGGAGTAACTCAGCGGGTCAGGCAGCATCTCTGGCGAGAGGGAATGGGTGAGGTTTTGTGTCAGACTCAAGAAGTGTCCCGACCTGAAACGCCACCTATTCCTTTTCTCCAGAGCTGCTGCCTGACCCGCTGAGTTACTCCAGCATTTTGTGTCTAACATCTGAATGACTGTGATCAGCCATGATCATATTGAATGGCGGTGCAGGCTCGAAGGGCCGAATGGCCTACTCCTGCACCTATTTTCTATGTATCTATGTTGCATTCTGATGAGACTCTAAAATAGAAACATAGAAACATAGAAATTAGGTGCAGGAATAGGCCATTCGGCCCTTCGAGCCTGCACCGCCATTCAATATGATCATGGCTGATCATCCAACTCAGTATCCCGTACCTGCCTTCTCTCCATACCCTCTGATCCCCTTAGCCACAAGGGCCACATCTAACTCCCTCTTAAATATAGCCAATTAACTGGCCTCGACTACCCTCTGTGGCAGAGAGTTCCAGAGATTAACCACTCTCTGTGTGAAAAAAGTTCTTCTCATCTCGGTTTTAAAGGATTTCCCCCTTATCCTTAAACTGTGACCCCTTGTCCTGGACTTCCCCAACATCGGGAGCAATCTTCCTGCATCTAGCCTGTCCAACCCCTTAAGAATTTTGTAAGTTTCTATAAGATCCCCTCTCAATCTCCTAAATTCTAGAGAGTATAAACCAAGTCTATCCAGTCTTTCTTCATAAGACAGTCCTGACATTCCAGGAATCAGTCTGGTGAACCTTCTCTGCACTCCCTCTATGGCAATAATGTCCTTCCTCAGATTTGGAGACCAAAACTGTAGGCAATACTCCAGGTGTGGTCTCACCAAGACCCTGTACAACTGCAGTAGAACCTCCCTGCTCCTATACTCAAATCCTTTTGCTATGAAAGCTAACATACCATTCGCTTTCTTCACTGCCTGCTGCACCTGCATGCCCACTTTCAATGACTGGTGTACCATGACACCCAGGTCTCGCTGCATCTCCCCTTTTCCTAGTCGGCCACCATTTAGATAATAGTCTGCTTTCCTGTTTTTGCCACCAAAATGGATAACCTCACATTTATCCACATTATACTGCATCAGCCAAACATTTGCCCACTCACCCAGCCTATCCAAGTCACCTTGCAGTCTCCTAGCATCCTCCTCACAGCTAACCCTGCCCCCCAGCTTAGTGTCATCCGCAAACTTGGAGATATTGCCTTCAATTCCCTCATCCAGATCATTAATATATATTGTAAATAGCTGGGGTCCCAGCACTGAGCCTTGCGGTACCCCACTAGTCACTGCCTGCCATTGTGAAAAGGACCCGTTTACTCCTACTCTTTGTTTCCTGTTTGCCAGCCAGTTCTCTATCCACATCAATACTGAACCCCCAATGCCATGTGCTTTAAGTTTGTAAACTAATCTCTTATGTGGGACCTTGTCGAAAGCCTTCTGGAAGTCCAGATACACCACATCCACTGGTTCTCCCCTATCCACGCTACTAGTTACATTGTTACATAGTTACAAAATACTGGTCCTTCCAATTCAAATACGCGGCACGGTGGCACAGCGGTCGAGTTGCTGCCTTGCAGCGGCAGAGACCTGGGTTCGATCCTGACTACGGGTGCTGTCTGTACAATTTGTACGTCCTCCCTGTGATCTGCTTGGGTTTTCCCCGGGTATTCCGTATTCCTCCCACATCCCAAAGACGTGCGGGTTTGTAACTAAATGCCCCTAGTGTGTCGGGAATGAATGAGAAAGTGGGATAAGATTTTAAAAAACCCAGCATGGATAGGTGATTGATGTGGACTCGGTGGGCCGAAGGGTCTGTTTCCGTCACGGATGATCTTTGCCAGTCTTTCTAAAATACTAATTTCAACAAATTCTGAGTCCTCGACCACTGTACAAAATGGAAAGTAAATGCCGGCAATATAATTTTGGCTAGAGTGGATGATAATCTGTGTGAATGTTTTGGCCATTTCGCCTCAATTAGGATAAAAAATTAAAAATTGCTGGAAGTACACATTAAGAAAGACAGCATTTATGGAGAAAGAAACGTTTAGTTTAGATACAGCGAGGAAACAGACCCTTCAGCCCACCGAGTCCGCGCCGACAAGCAATTCCCCGCGGACACACTCTCCTCCACAAAATAGGGCCAATTTTAAGCGAAGCCAATCAGTCTACAAGCCTGAACGTCTTTGGAATGTTGGAGGAAACCGGAGCTCTCAGAGAAAACCCACGTGATCACAGGTTGAACGTACAAACTCCATACAGATAGCTCCCATACTTAGGATCGAACCCAAGTCTCTGGCACTGTAAGGCAGCAACTCTACCTCTGCGCCACCGTAAAATTGATGATTTTGATGAATCAGGTTTAAATTTGATGTATCAGGTTGATGAATCTCTATTTAGCAACTTGAACTTTGTCTAAGATCATAAGTGATAGGAACAGAATTCAGCCCATCAAGTCTACTCTGCCATTCAATCCTTAACTTTTTATCACAACGGCAGCAGACAGTCAGGGTGGGCAGTCGGACATCAAGAACCATCGCTGTGAGCACTGGCTCACCCCAAGGCTGTGTCCTAAGCCCCCTGCTGTTTAATCTGCTTACTCATGACTGTACTGCTAGACTCAGCAACAAATATATCAACAAGTTCGCTGATGACACAACAGTGGTGGGTCTCATCAGCGACAACAATGAGTCGGCGTACAGGATGGAGGTGGAGCTGCTTACAGAATGGTGCAGATCTCACAATCTCACTCTCAATGTGGAAAAAACTAAGGAAATGGTGATTGATTTCAGGAGGGTTGGAAAACAACATCACACTCCGCTGCATATTGATGGTGCTGCTGTGGAGAGGATCAGCAGTGTGAAGTTCCTAGGACTCCACCTGTCGGATGACCTGACCTCTACGACCAACACCACAGCAGTGATCAAAAGAGCTCAGCAGCGGCTCCACCCTGTCCGGAGACTAAGAAAAGCAGGTCTCCCTACTGCTCATCTAAGGACCTTCTACAGGGGCACCATCGAAAGCATACTGACCTACGGCATAACTTCCTGGTTTTGGAGCTGCAAGGCTTACGAACAATATCAACTCAACAGGATAGTGAAGACAGCCAGCAGAATCATTGGTGCCCCACTCCCTTTCCTGTTGGAGATCTACAAGAAGCGGAGCATCAGTAGAGCCATCTCCATCATCAAGGACCCCTACCACCCATCACACCACATCTTCTCCATTCTGCCATCTGGGAAGAGGTACAGGAGCATCAGCTGCAAAACCAGCAGGATGCTCCACAGCTTCTTCCCACAGACAATAAAACTGGTTAACGGACTGTGTCCCCTCCCCAAATATCGTTCACAAACACATTCAACCTCGTCCATACTTTGACAGTTAGGCACCTGTCAAAGCAAAGCCACTGTCGGTCGGAATGTCTGTTTTTATTCTATTGTAAATTTTAGGCCTACTTTTTGTTTTTAGACATGGTAATTTTAATTTGTTTTTAAAGCTCTATGTATTTATCCTTTTTTTATTAACTACACTGAATGGAAACTGATCGAGTAACGTTTTTTTGTTTCTTCTGTGTATGTGAAAATGATATTAAATAAATACTGAATACTGAATCATGGCTGATCTATCTCTTCCTCCTACCCCCATTCTCCTGCCTTCTCCCCAAAGGACACCTCTGTGGTAAGTAGAGGTGAATAATCGAGTACAGCTGTATAGAGTCGGGTCACAGTGGTGCCTTTCAGCAAGATTTTCGTTCTGAAACACACGGGAAATGACAATTAACCCGATCAGAAATCTCGCAACGTGCTTGATTAGAAAGTTGGTTTCTTCCCATGGTGCGAGCGGTGAGATTCATTAACCACTGCAACAAATAACTTTCTTGACAATTATGGTTACTGTCACAGGAAGGTTCCCCTCCACAAGTTGATTACAGTCCCAAAGGAACAGTGAGCACCAATTATTGATATTCCATCCATTACAATTGACCCACCATTTCTGCTTTTAGACCCCGCTAACAGGTTTGGCTGAGTGGAATGAGATTGGAAGCCAGTCCCATTCGTATAAAGAACACCAGAATATTTTTTATATCCTAGCTTTTTTCACCCTTTTAGTCTTTTGCACAGTACAAGATTATAATTTTGCATAGATATCAGTGTAAAAAAAATTAAAGATTTTTAACTTTGAACGAGTGTGAATGGATGACCTGACACAGTGGTAGAGTTGCTGCCTTGCAGCGTCAGAGACCCAGGTTCGATCCTGACTACGGGTGCTGAACGAACGGAGTTTGTACGTTCTTCCTGTGATCGCGTGGGTTTTCTCTGGTTTAGTTTAGAAATACAGCACGGAAACAGGCCCTTCGGCCCATCGGGTCCACGCCGACCAGCGATCCCCACACATTAACACTATCCTACCCCACCAGGGACAATTTACACATACACCAAGCCAATTAACCTACAAACCTGTACGTCTTTAGAGTGTGGGAGAAAACCAAAGATCTCGGAGAAAACCCACGCAGGTCACGGGGAGAACGTACAAACTCCGTATAGACAGCACCCGTAGTCGGGATCGAACCCAGGACTCAGGCGCTGCATTCGCTGTAAGGCAGCAAGTTTACTGCTGCGCCACTGTGACGGCCTTCCGATACTCTGAAAATGTGCAGGTTTGCATGTTAATTAGCTTCCATAAATTGCAAATTGACCCTGGTGTGTAGGATGAAACTAGTGTACGGGGTGATCGCTGGTCAGCGTGGACTCGGCGAGCCAGAGGGCCTGTTTCCACACTGTATCTCTAAAATGTGAAGGACCAATGGTGCTGATGGGGTTGGGTGAAAACAACTATTAAAACAAAGCACTGCTTAAACAGAAGCCATACGATGAAACTCTAACTCTTGTGTTGGACTGTATTGGGCTCCATTTGATGAATGTAATGGATTAGGAAGAGTCTCCACATGTTGACAGCCTAATGAATATTAGTGAAGAATTGGTCTGCGTTTGTCGATGTAATAAGCCTTGTTCTTTTTAAAGAACTGCGGTGGAGAATTCTTCCCCTTCTGAAACTTTTTTCTGGATGCGATAAAATACAGAATGGATTATTGCTAATAAAAAGCAACTGCAGATGCTGGTTATATTCCAATGATAGAAACAAAATGCTGGAGTAACTCAGAGGGTCAGGCAACATCCCTGGAGAAAATGGATAGGTGATGTTTTGGCTCGGGACCCTTCTTCAGACTGGAAGAAGTCTGAAGTCCGAGTTTGAAGAAGGGTCCCGACCCGAAATGTAATCTATCCATTTTCTCCAGAGATGCTGCCTAACCCGCTGAGTTACTCCAGCATTTTGTGTCTTTCTATGGATTATTGATCTTGTACAAGAATCGACTGCTGGACTTAAATGGCTGAGTTATTTTGACATAAAAGAACACTGATCAATGCCCCGGTAACACGCAAAAGGCACATTACAATTTGGACTACAAACACAGTTTAGCCACTTTGCAATAAAAACAAATATTTTATTGATATGAAAAATAAACTTTCTCTGTTAAGGTTCACTTCTTAAAAGCAGACAACTCACAGTGGGTTATGAAAATTAACTTTCTCTACCCTCCAGGAGTGGAATTTATGGGTCGATCAACAGGTTGGTAAAAATGAGCTAGACATAATACCCATGATATCACGTTGTGGCATATCACTGATGATGAACTACGAGGATGGATGTAACAATTCATAATCATAATCATACTTTATTAGCCAAGTAGGTTTTGCAACACACAAGGAATTTGATTTGCCATACAGTCATACCAATAAAAAGCAACAGAACACACTAAATACATTTTAACATAAACATCCACCACAGTGACTCTTCCCCATTCCTCACTGTGATGGAAGGCGAAGAAAAAGTTAAATCTCTCCCTTCTTTGTTCTCCAGCGATCGGGGGCCTCGAACCTTCCGTCGACGGGAGGATCTTACTCTCATAGCCGGTGGCGGGCCTGCATCGGGGGGATCTCAGCTCCCCCGCGCAGGGTCAAGGCTAGTCGAACGTCATGCAGCTTTTGGAGCTTCCCGACGTCGGTCTCAACCCGAGACTGCGAGCTCCTTGATGTTAAATTGAAAATCAATCACAGACAGAGCTCATCTTACACCTGCGGTGACCATAGCTGAGGTAGAAACAAGGGACTGCAGAGGCTGGTTTACACAAAAGGACACAGTGTGCTGGAGTAACTCCAGGGGTCAGGCAGCATCTCTGGAGAACATGGGTGGGCAACGTTTTGAAGCAGCTTCCCGATGCGAAACGTCACCTATCCATGTTCTCCAGAGTTGCTGCTTGACCTGCTGAGTTACCCCAGCACTTTTTTTTCTTCAGTTGAGTTGGGAATTAAAATTTGATGCTAAGTCAGGGAAAGGGCTGTGATCAAAAATGGTAAATTTGAAGCACTTGTTCAAGGACAGTGACACGGGTGGTAGAGCTGCTGCCCCACAGCGCCAGAGGCCAGGGTTCGATCCTGACCTCAGACATTGTCTGTGTGGAGTTTAAAAAACTGCAGATGCTGAAAATCTGAGATAAAAATGCATAGGCCAAGCAGCATCTGTGGAGAGTGAATCAGGTTTACTTTTAGTTTTAGTTTTAGAGTCACAACATGGAAACAGGTCCTTCGGCCCACCGAGTCCATGCCGACCATCGATCATCTGTTCACACTGGTTCTATGTTATCCGACTCTCTCAACCACTTCCTGAACACCAGGGACAATTTACAGGGGGCCAATTAACCTACAAGCCCGCACGTCTCTTTGTGATGTGGGAGGAAACTGGAGCACCTGGAGGAAAACCCACTCATTCACATTGGGAATGTGCAAACTCCACACAGACAGCAGCACCCAAGGTCAGGATCGAGCCCGGGTCACTGGAGCTGTGAGGCAGCTGGACTTAAATGGCTGAGTTATTTAAATGGCTGCGCCACCGTGAGTTGAGTTAAGTTTAGTTTACTGTCACGTGTACCGAGGTACAGTGAAAAGCTTTTGTTGCATGAGGTTCTTTCTTCAGAACCTTTGGTTAATACATGGTTGATCTGATGGTCAATTATCCAGCATTTATCACCAGGGCTGTGACAGCACCCTTGAGAATCATAGTTCAATACTGTCTGCAGCAATATGATTACCTCATTCAAACCCTAACAGGCTTGGGTGAGTTATTGTAATGTACAGCAATATGTTATCCTCACTCAAACATCGAGAGTGCGACTCCATGCTGTTGTTTCTTCCACATCAGCACGAAGTAACGCATTGTGTGATTACTTGACGCTAGCTGTGTAGAATTCCGAGTTGAATCATAAACCAATGACACCACCTCAACCACAACAACACGCATGATATGTTGAAGTGGGTGAATGTCCCACTCTGCTTCAGGTAAGAAGTGAATTCAGAATGGCACGTTAATGAATATTACAGCGGGACACTGAAAAGATTCGGAGCAGGAGTAGGCTTATATCTTCAAGACTGCTCCTCCTTTGAATTGAAATCATTACTGATGTCATTGTAACCTCAAATGTTGTATTCAGCCGAGCTGTTATCAGGCAACTGAACCACCCCACCAACAACTAGAGAGTAGTCCTGAACTACTATCTGCCTCATTGGAAACCCTCAGACTATCTTTGATCGGACTTTAGTGGCTTTATCTTGCACTAAACATTATTCACGTTATTCCCTTTATTAGGTATCTGTACACTGTGGATGTGTCGATCGTAATCATGTGTAGTCTCTCCACTAACTGGTTAGCACACAACAAAAGCCTTTCACTGCACCTCAGTACACGTGACAATAAACTAAACTAAACTCAATGTACATGTGTATACAGTAATTATTCTCCACTTTTCAAGCATCTATTCAGCCTGATCAAAGATGTAGGGTTTTAATTGCTTCTTAAAAGAAAAGGAGTTGAGCAGTTTAGTTTATTCCACGTGTACCGAGGTACAGTGAAAATCTTTTGATGCGTGCTAACCAGTCAGCAGAAAGACAATACATGATTACAATCAAGTCATTACAGCGTATAGATACATGTTAAGGGAATAACGTTTAATGCAGAGTAAAGCCAGCAAAGTCTGATCAAGGATGGTCTGAGGGTCACCAATGATGTAGTTCAGCGCTGCTCTCTGGTTGTTGGAGGATAATTCAGTTGCCTGATAACAGCTGGGAAGAAACTGATCCTTAATCTGGAGGTTTAAGCAGGAGTTGTTTACAAAGTCGTACGCTGGCATCGAGTGGTATAGAATAGAAGATAGACACAAAAAGCTGAAGTGACTCAGCGGGACAGGCAGCATCTCTGGAGAGAAGGAATGGGTGACGTTTTGGGTCGAGACCCTTCTTTAGACTAGTTATGGATAAGGGAAACTAGAGATATAGACGATGATGTAGAGACAAAGAACAATGAATGAAAGATATGTAAAAAAGTTACGATGATAAAGGAAACAGACTTGGGTGGGGGAGGGATGGAGAGAGAAGGAATGCCATGGTTACTTAGTTAGAGAAACATGTATAGAATAGAAATAGGCTCTTCAGCTTGAGGGTCCATGTCAGTCATCAAGCTTGAGGGTCCATGTCAGTCATTTTATTACCAATCCTACACTAATCCCATTTTCTTATCCTGACGTTCTCATCAACTCTGCCTGGATGCAATCATTCGCCTTTGCTTAGGGTGAGTCAGCCTACACATACGCACAGATTCTGGATGTGGGAGGAAACCTATGCAGTCACAGGGAGAACGGTGTAACTTCCATGCAGACGTAACAGAAGAAAAGATAGAACCTGGATCACTGAAGATAGACACAAAATGCTGGAGTAACTCAGCGGGACAGGCAGCGTCTCTGGATAGAAGGAATGGGAGGCGTTTCGGGTCAAGACCCTTCTTCGGACATCATTCCTTCTATCCCAGAGATGCTGCCTGTACTGTTGAGTTACTCCAGCATTTTATGTCCATCTTCAATGTAAACCAGCGTCTGCAGTTCCTTCCTGTACATTTTCTGTGAACCTTAGATCACTGATGGGGTTTCAAGCATCACAGCTTGGTTTGGGGAACAGCTCTGTCCAAGACAGACTGCAAGAAATTGCAGATAACTGTGCATGTAAGCCAGTCCATCACACAGATCTGACTCCCCATCATGGGACTCCATCTACACTTCTCGCTGCCTTGGGAAAGCAGTCAACCTAATCAAGGACCTATCCCACCCTGGTCATTCCCTCTTCTCCTGCCAGGCAGAAGATACAGAAGCTTGAAAGCACGCACCACCAGACCCAAGACCAGCTTCTTCCCCTCTGTTATCAGGCTTCTGAACAATCCTTCATTAGCTGGGGCACAGTCCCAATCCTCCAACCTACCTCATTGCAGGCATTGCGCATTTTCTTATGAACTGTTGCGCTTCAATGCCAAGTACTATATTCTGCACTCTGTATCTTACACTTCACTCGACTTTTTGTGTTTGCATTTGGCTTGATCATATTCACGTGTAATGTTATATGATTTGACTGGAAAGCATGCAAACAAAAATGTTTGACTGTACCTGGATACATGTGACACTAATAAACCTAAACCTATATCACTATTGTTTAAGTTGCAAATGGTGATATAGAAGATGATAGTTAGACAGAGTCTCAGACAATTTGGATAGATAAGATTATTTGAGGGGTGATCTTATAGAGGTGTATAGATATTGAGAGGAATAGATCAGGTAGACGCACAGCAGGTCTTGCCCAGAGTAGGGAAAATTGATGACCAGAGGACATAGGTTTAAGGTGAGGGGGGAAGATTATCTAGGATTCCGAGCGGTAACTTTTTCACATAAAAGGTAGTGGGTGTATGGAACGAGCTGCCGGTGGAGGTAGTTGAGGCTAGAGCAATCACAACATTTAAGAAAAAAGTAAACAGGTACAATGGATAGGACAGGTTTAGAGCAATATGGGCCAAAAGCAAGCAAGTTGAGACCAGTGCAGATAGAATATATCGGTTAGTGTGGGCAAGTTGGGGCGAAGGGCCTGTTTCCATGCTGTATCACTCTATGACTCTATGAAGTGAGAAACATAGAAACATAGAAATTAGGTACAGGAGTAGGCCATTCGGCCCTTCGAGCCTGCACCGCCATTCAATATGATCATGGCTGATCATCCAACTCAGTATCCTGTACCTGCCTTCTCTCCATACCCTCTGATCCCCTTAGCCACAAGGGCCACATCTAACTCCCTCTTAAATATAGCCAATGAACTGGCCTCGACTACCCTCTGTGGCAGAGAGTTCCAGAGATTCACCACTCTCTGTGTGAAAAAAGTTCTTCTCATCTCGGTTTTAAAGGATTTCCCCCTTATCCTTAAGCTGTGACCCCTTGTCCTGGACTTCCCCAACATCGGGAGCAATCTTCCTGCATCTAGCCTGTCCGACCCCTTAAGTATTTTGTAAGTTTCTATAAGATCCCCTCTCAATCTCCTAAATTCTAGAGAGTATAAACCAAGTCTATCCAGTCTTTCTTCATAAGACAGTCCTGACATCCCAGGAATCAGTCTGGTGAACCTTCTCTGCACTCCCTCTATGGCAATAATGTCCTTCCTCAGATTTGGAGACCAAAACTGTACGCAATACTCCAGGTGTGGTCTCACCAAGATAAGGGTAGAATTATATAGATCAGAGAAGACCAGTAAAGGGTTAAGAAAATATGCAATTCATAGGGTACATGGAAGTTCTCCGTGTCTATCCTGTAAGATGGGAAACAGCACCTTCGCCTTTTTCACAGGTTTGCCAGATCTTGTCAAATACTCTTTATATTACAACCCTCGCTCAAAATATATCGGAATGTTTCTTATTCAAGTTGCCCGTTATATGCCATGCATCGCCCCTCATGTACAACAGGTGTGTTTTTCTTGTTCGTCAGTAGCTTAGCGAATAATTGGAAGAAAATCACTGGTTTGAAATGTTACCGAATCCAGATTCTCAAACAAACGCAACATTTCACCAGTAATAGCCGAGAAACAGAAAATAAAGCCTAAAAGTCCCGTTTAACGTTTTTGGCTTAATATTTTTCGAAAACGACAAACAAAACAAACTCACTTTCGAAGGTGTCGGAGCATTTCATGCTTCACCAACGTTGGCTTTTACTGAAATTATTTGCCCCTTGCCCTTCCTTCTATTTTTCCATCAATTCCATTGTATCAAAGAAACACGGAGGCTGAAAATTTAGCCTCGAAAGACTTGGAAGCCACTTACCTCTGCAGTTTGCCAGCTGTAAGCCTTTGTCAGTTTGGTCGAGCACATTTCCTTCTGGAGCTACCATCCTTAACACAGGATTTATTTAACAAGTTATACATCGTGGTACTAATCGGCGGGAGGTAATTACAATTGGAGGGGACCCTCTCATCCAGTCCTGGCTGTGGCCACAAGATGCAGTCAGCACCTGAGCACGGGTACAACGCCGGAGTGATCTGGGAGACAATGAATTAATTCAGGCGGGTGGCTCGCCCTCTCCGCTGATTCCCTCGTTCTCCAGTCTGTAAATGATCATGCAGAACAGAGGGAGGGTGCAAAGATGCAGGCAATTAAACGTTTCAAGAGATGAGGAAGGTGAGAGTCCACACACAACGCCGCAAATGAGGCTGAAAGCAATTTGCTGCGTCTAGGTTGCCACCGAGGGACCTGGTCAATCAAGCAAAGTGTGTTTGTGTTGCTCTAGCCCCCTGAGCTGGGATCAGCAAACGCAGAGGCAACTGAAACTTCATAAATCAGAGGCGGCTGTCAACTCTGCCCATTAGGAAACGATCACGACTTGACGTTGTTTTTTGTCTTTACCCTGCACCCCCCCCCCCCCCCCCCCCCCCCCCCCCACCTTCGACAAATGTATGAAAAATGATCCCTCATTTAGCATCACGCCCGTAGATTTGAGATTTGACTTGTGTGAATGTGTTGGAGCGATGAGCCAGTGATATTTAGATTGCAATCGGGGGCATTGCAGTTTATGGAACTGCAGGTGCTGGTTTACACCGAAGCTGGACTCTACATGCTGGAGGAACTCGGCGGGTCAGGTAGTTTTATGCAATCTTTGTACACTTCGGGAATCATGGTCTCACAATCTGTGTGATTGCAATCTTGCAGCAAAGTGATAAACTGCTGTGCTTCTCGTTTTATTTAGTTTAGTTTGTTATTGCCACGTGTACTGAGGCACAGTGAAAAGGTTTCCTGTTGCATGCCCTCCACTGAGCGAAAATACTGTATACATGTGATGACAATCAAGCTGTCCGCAGTGTACAGACACTGGACAAATGGTATAGCGTTTAGTGCAAGGTCAAGTCCGATTAAAGATAGTCAGAGGGTCTCCAATGAGGTAGATGGTAGTTCAGGACAGCTCTCTAGTTGGTGATAGGATGGTTCAGTTGCCTGATAACAGCTGGGAAGAAACTGTCCCTGAATCTGGAGGTGTGCGTTTTCACACTTATGTACCTCTTGCCCGATGGGAAGGAATGGGTGACGTTTCGGGTCTTGACCCTTCAAGGGTCTCGACCCGAAACGTCACCCATTCCTTCTCTCCAGAGATGCTGCCTGTCCCGCTGAGTTACTCCAGCATTTTGTGTTTACCTTCCATCTAAACCAGTATCTGCAGTTCTTTCTTACACATCTTGCCCGATGGGAGTGACAGGGATGAGACATCCTTGATTATACCGGTGGCCTGGCCGAGGCAGTCAATGGAAGGGAGGTTGGTTTGTGCGTTGGTCTGGGCTACGTCCACAACTCTGCAATATCTAGCAGTCCTGGGTGGAGCCGTTGTCAAACCATGCTGTGCTGCATCCCAATAAAATGCTTGCTACGGGGAAATCCACTTTTAGATGGATTTGGTTTCCTTGGTGCTGAATCTGTGGTTGGCAAATTAATCACAGTGCTGATGTCAAAGTTAAATAAAAATTTAAACATAAAATGTAAAAATCATTTTGAAATGGTTAAATGGGAGAATTACAATTTGCAAAAAATTATTTAATATTCAGGGCTAGAGGGTTTGTTAATGACTGATTGTGGCTTCAAGCATGATTAAAAATCATGATTTAGTTTTTGCAATGATATATGTAAAATTTCTAATATGTCTCACTGCAAGGCAGCATGGTGCACAGTGGTGGAGTTGCTGCCTTACAGCGCTAGAGACCCAGGTTCCATCCTGACTATGCGTGCTGTCTATGTGGAGTTTGTAGAGATCCTGTGACTGCGTGGGTTTTCTCTGGGTGCTCCGGTTTCCTCCCACACTCCAAAGACATACAGATTTGTTGGTTAATTGGCTTTGGTAAAGTAAATGGTCCCGAACGTGTAGGACATTGCTAGTGTGATCGATGGTCGGCTCGGATTTGGTTGGCCAAAGGGCCTGTTTAAATGCTGTATCTCTCAAGTAAGGTCTAAAGTAAAGGTTAGAATGTAAATCTCTTGAGTTAGGTCAAGCTCTTGATTTTGTTGATGAAGCCTGAAAAGGAGTCTGAAGCAGGGTCCAGACCCAAAACATCACCCATCCACGTTCTCCGGAGATGCAGCCTAACCCATTGAGCTACTCCAGCACTTTGTGCCTTTTTTTTCTAAACCAGCACCTACAGTTCCTTGTTTCCACAAAGAACTTGGCAAGATCTCTAATCCAAAAGCTACTGTTGTTTCAGAGTGTAATGACAGAAAAGCTGGCAGGTTTGCTGTCATTGTTCCTATCACACAAAAAGCTGGAGTAACTCAACAGGACAAGCAGTATCTCTAGAGAGAAGGAATGGGTGACGTTTCAGGTCAAGACTGAAGAAGGGTCTTGACCCGAAACGTCACCCATTCCTTCTCTCCAGAGATACTGCCTGTCCCGTTCAGTTACTCCAGCATTTTGTGTCTATCTTCGGTTTAGACCAGGGACAGTTTCAAACCAACCTCCCTTCCATAAAGGTCCTCCCTACACATAATTCCTATTGCATTTGGATCATAGTAATTTTGGGCACACAAAGAGGCAATACTTTCCCTCACACCCACGCATGCACAGATTGGCGCAATGACCAACATGGATGGCTGGTTTCTCTGCTGTACAGCATCTATGACATTTATGCCTCTCGCCATCCGTCATGTACACGAGTCTAGCGACGATAACGCTCCCTAGTCTATCTGACGAACAGCACATCCATGCTAATCCCGTGTCTTCTGGTCCAGGGCTTGCTTGCTTTCCTTGAAAGTGTAGCTTTTGGATAATTGGATTTGACTCCATCATTAACAATGTTTGGGCCATCTGAAACACATTTGGAGGAAAAACAAATTATAAAATTTTAAGATTTCTAAATTAGACGAAATGTAATAAAATCTGTCAAAATTGTAATTCCACCTCTTAAGCAGAAATAAACAGTCCACAGAGTCAAGAGGATCAAAGACCAAAGAGGCGGCTGTTTCGGCTGTTACAGGGAGGCCGATTCTTTGAAAGATCCGTTCCATTAGTCTCTTTCGTCTACTCTTGTGTTCCTGCACTTCATTGTACGTCATCAGTGCAACATAGAATGTGGGCACCAGGATAAGGAAGCTCCCTGATATAAACCAAGAGCTCATTTGGTGAATAACAGTTCAAAACCGTGACCTGACGGATATTAGAAGGACAGAAGATCTTCAGGTCATAGGGTCATAGAATGATACAGCGTGGAAAAAGGCCCTTCGGCCCAACCTGCCCACGCCGGCCAACATGTCCCATCTACACTAGTCCCACCTGCCTGTGTGTGGCCCATATCCCTCTAAGCCACGATCCCTCGTTTACAGTGGTGCAGCGGTAGAGTTGCTGCCTGACAGCGAATGAGACCCGGGTTGATCCTGACTACGGGCGCTGTCTGTACATGGGGAGCTCGTACGTTCTCCCCGTGACCTGTGTGGGTTTTCTCCGAGATCGTTGGTTTCCTCACACTCCAAAGACGTACAGGTTTGTAGGTTAATTGGCTTCATAAATGTAAAAATTGTCCCTAGTGGGTGTAGGATAGTGTTAGTGTGCGGGGATCGCTGGTCGGCGTGGACCCGGTGGGCCAAAGGGCCTGTTTACGTGCTGTATCTCTAAACTAAACTAAACTAAACTAAACTAAACTAAACTATACAATCCATGTTCCAGTCTAATTGTTTCTTAAAGGTGGCACTAGTACCTGCCTCCTCCGGCAGCTCGTTCCATGCATCCACCACCATTGAGTGAAAAAGTCACCCCTCAGATTCCTATTAAATCTTTTGCCTTTCATCTTAAACCTATGTCCTCTAGTTCTCAATTCCCCTACTCTAGGCAAGAGACTGTGCGTCTACTCAATCTATTCCTCTCATGATTTTATACACCTTAATGAGAATACCCCTCATTCTCTTGCGCTCCTGGGAATAAAGTATTCAGTCCTAAAGGCAATAGATTTGAAAGAGGAAACAAACATAATTAGAACATAGAAACGTACAACACAGCAACAGGCCCTTCAGCCCACAATTACAAGATAAACTAATCTCATCTGCCTCCCAATGGTCCATATCCATCCATTCCCTGTATATCCACATGCGGGACTCGGTGGGATGAAGGGCCTGTTTCCATGCTGTATCTCTAAACTAAACTAAACTAAACTAAACTAAACTGAGCTAAACTAAACCAGTCAGCAGAAAGACTATACATGATTACAATCAAGCCGTCAACAGTGTACAGATACATGATAAAGGGAATAACATTTAGTGCAAGATAAAGTCCAGTAAAGTCCGATTAAAGATAGTATGAGGGTCTCCAATAAGGTGGATAGTAGCTCAGGACCACTCTCTAATTGGTGATAGGATGGTTCACTTGCCTGATAACAGCTGGGAAGAAATTGTCCTTGATTCTGGAGGTGTGCGTTTTCACACTTCTATGCCTCTTGTGTGATGGGAGAGGGGAGAAGGAGTGAGGCTTGTACTTGATTATGCTGGTGGCCTTGCCGAGGCAGCGTGAAGTGTAGATGGAGTCAATGGAAGGGAGGTTGGTTTGCGTGCCGGTCTGGGCTATGTCCACAAGTCTCTGTAATGTTTTTAGCAGTCTTCTGAAGTGAGGACCTAATATTCTGTAACTTCTAACCGAATCAATGTTCAGTTGGAAGTCTCAGTAGAGCTGATGATTTAACCTGTGCAGGAAGGAACTGCAGATGCTGGTTTACACCGATGATAGGCACAAAAAGTTGGAGTAACTCAGCGGGACAAGCAGCATCTCAAGAGTCGTCAAGAGTGTTTTATTGTCATATGTCCCAGATAGAACAATGACATTCTTACTTGCAGCAGTACAACAGAATATGTAAACATAGAGAAAATGAATAGGTGACGTTTCACGTCGAGACCCTTCTTCAGACTGAGGGTCGGGGTGAGGGTACCGAGAGATATGAAAAGGTACATAGGACAAATTAATGAAAGATATGCAAAAAGACAGATGCAAGCCAGCAACAATGATCAAGGAAAGGTGGAGCCCGCAGTGATTTAACCTGTTTTATTCCCGAACATAAAGTACTGCAGGAATATAAGTGTAATGCACGATTCTTTAAACATTACTCCTTCATTACCTTAAAGAGAGAGAACATTTGATGCTGCTGACATGATTTATGTGCATGTTACTAACAGCACAGAGGGTCACATCAAACCAAATAAACTGCTTGGTCACCAGAAAAAAAAGAGATTGCTTAAACTGTTTTGCTTTAGCCCAAGGCTTTGTCACATTCATCTGTGCTGTTCCTAAATCAATTTGCTTTCCAAGTGGTTTTAGTCATTCCAGTTTAAAAAAAAAAAAATGTTTGAAGTCATTTATTCCGTCATAAATCATAGCAATCAGTTGCTGTCTTAAGCACTTCTGCAAAGGCACTCATTTGCTTTTACTTCTGAGTTTTGAGTTGCAGGACCATCAGCTGCCAGAAAATCGGTGGTGGACCTGTACTAAACCCCAGATGCATTGGAAGTTCAATGTGGCAACCTCATTACTGCCACTGTTCTGCATGATTCCTAAACCTTGCCAATAAAATGTGACACAGTAGGCAATAGAGCTGCTGCCTCGTAGCGTTGTAGACCACGATTCAATCCTGACCGGTGGCACAGCGGTAGAGCTGCTGTCTTACAGCACCAGGGACTATGGGTTCGATCCTGACCACGGGTGTTGTCTGTACAGAGTTTGTACATTCTCCCCGTGACCTGCGTGGGTTTTCTCTGGGTTCTCTGGCTTTCCTCCCACACTCCAAAGATGTACAGGTTTGTAGGCTAATTGGCCTGGTAAGATTGTAAGTTGTCCCTAATGTGTGTAGGATAGTGTTAGTGTGCAGGGATCACTGGTCAGCGCGGACTCGGTGGGCTTCCTCGCTGTGTCTCTTCACTCAGTGGTTCCCAACCTTTTTTAGCCTTGGGATCTTTTAATTTTTCTGTGGCCCCCCCCCCCCCCCCTGACTTTATTAGCGGAAAAAAAGTACTTCAATATTATAATACCTTCCATAAAAATATCAGTGTCTATTAATTGCACATATATTCTCTTTTATTCTATTCCACAAACATCACAAATATTTCAACTACATAGATTTAAATTTATTAGAACTGAAATTTAGGAGGGTGGTAGCTATGTGGCCCCCTTCATTGACACTGTGGCCCCCTAAATCCAAAAAAATTTCTGTGGCCCCCCTGAAATTTGCCATATGGCCCCAGGTTGGGAATCACGGTCTTAACTAATGAAACAAAACTAAATGAAACTAATCGTGCCCTATACAACCAGGAAACAGTTAATTCACCTGGACACACCCAGCCACTCTCGGGTAAAATGAAGGCTATCTGAAAGGTTTGGTTATGTACAGAATTAGAAAACCTTAGCTAAATAACTGATTAAATAATGGAAATGTTAAAGGATTAGGATAGCATGAATGATCCCAGCCTAGAAATGGATTTATAGTCCCACACTGAGTGTTGAAAGCTAATATATTTCAAGATAAGATGTTCAAGAGAAAAGGCAGGGTGGCGTTGGTTTTACAGAGTGTAATGTTTAAAGTCTGACGAGTTTCCAGTAGAATAAATCAGGTCAACAATGAAGGGCAATCAGTCATGAAATGGGCACATGATGCATCTATTTAGCCGCCATTGCCATCCACCAGTGTTAGTCCCTCTTCATGACCTGTGGATCCCACCTTTACACAAGATTCAAGATTCAAGATAGATAGATAGATAGATAGATAGATAGATAGATAGATAGATAGATAGATAGATAGATAGATAGATAGATAGATAGATAGATAGATAGATAGATAGATAGATAGATAGATAGATAGATAGATAGATAGATAGATAGATAGATAGATAGATAGATAGATAGATAGATAGATAGATAGATAGATAGATAGATAGATAGATAGATAGATAGATATAATTTATTGCCACACAACCAGGGTTGGTGGAAATTTGGGTTGTCAGCAGCAGTACAATAATAAAGAACACACAATAAAACTGTAACACAAACATCCACCACAGCATTCATCACTGTGGTGGAAGGCACAAAAATTTGGCCAGTCCTCCTCCATTTCCCCCCCTTGTACAGGACCAGAGTCCAGTCAGTCCAGGATCGGCTCTTCCTCACCGGAGACCGCGGCTTTAGATTGTTGTAGGCCGCAGGCCGGCGGTCGAGATTTAAAGTCCCCGCCGCAGCCAGAAGCACCGTAGACTGCAGGGCCGGCGGTCGAAGCTCCCCTCCAGGGGTGATGGTAAGTCCATGCCGGCCCCGCGGTAGGAGTTGGCCGCGGGCCGGCAGTGATGGCTTCTTCTTCCCCCGGGTCCCCCACGAGGGATCCCGGGCTGTAGACGCCGCACCAGCTGGAGCTCTGCAGACCGCGACTTCAGGCTGCGACTTCAGGCTGCCGGCTGCCCCAGGCCAGCGAAACGGAGCGCTCCCCTCCAGCGAGGGTCGCCCGCTCCAGGCCGAGAGTCCACGCTGCGCCCGCCGCTGAAGCCCCGGGCACGTCTCCGGGAAAGGCCGCGTCGATTCTTGATGTTAGGCCACGGGGGAGGCGACCTGGAAAAAGTCGCCTCTCCATGGAGGAGGCGACCGAAGCGGTTTCCCCCTCACCCCCCCACACCACCCCCCACACAAAACACACGAAGAAACACAAAATACACACTTTAAAACATACTAAAAAAAAAAAAAAAGCTGGAAAAACTGACGCGCTGCTGACATGGCTGCACACAGAGGAGCGCCCCCTACAAGAGAGTTTATGCATGTGGCCCAGATAAGACAATTAAATTTTTGCTTTGCTTTCAGCACAACAGAATATTGCAGGCATAAATAATGAAGAACAGAATTACTGAAGAAGGGTCTCGACCCAAAATGTCACCTTTTCTCCAGAGATGCTGCCTGACCTGATTTTGGTCTAACTTTGGTTATTTAAGAATAACGGGTAGGCCATTTAGAACGGAGTTGAGGAAAAACGTTTCACCCAGAGAGTTGTGAATATGTGGAATTCTATACCTCAGAAGGCAGTGGAGGCCAATTCTCAGGATACTTTCAAGAGAGAGTTAGATAGAGCTCTTAAAGATAGCGGAGTCGGGGGAAATGGTGAGAAGGCAGGAACAGGGTACTGAATGTGGATGATCAGCCGTGATCACAGTGAATGACGGTGCTGGCTCGAAGGGCCGAATGGCCTACTCCTGTTGTTGTTATTCAGAGGCTCACTGGACACATGCCCAAGATACAGAGTTCAGTGTCCATCCCCTCAGTAATGTGGTAGTTTTGAGCCTAGTGTAAATCAGCATCTGCAGTTCCTTCCTACACAGGAACAGGCCCTTCAGCCCACAATTTCTGTACGAACATGATGCCAAGCTGAGATAAACTCACCTGCCTGCATGTGATCCATACCTCTCCATTCCTTGCATATCCATGTGCCTATCTATAAACCCCCTGAAATGTCACTATCGTATCTGCCTCCACCACCACCCCTGGCAGCGCATTCTAGGCACCCCACCACCGTCTATGCAAAACAACTTGTCTCGGTCATCTCCTTTAAACTTTGCCCATTTCACTTTCAGCCTTCCCGAATCAACCATTTGAATCTTTGTAGATACAATACAATACAATACCAATACCATTTATTTGTCATTTGAACCTCACATGAGGTTCAAACGAAATTTGGTTTCTGCAGTCATACAAGAAAAGAACCAAGACACACACCAACACAATTTACACAAATATCCATCACAGTGAATCTCCTCCTCACTGTGATGGAAGGCAAAGTCTTGTCTCTCCCCTGCTCTCCATTCTTCTCCCGAAGTCAAAGTCAAAGCCCCCGGCGGGAGCTAGCAAGTCCGCGGCCATTTAAAGCCGCGCCGGCCCTGCTCCGGGTCTTGAGCCTCAAAACTACCACATTACTGAGGGGATGGACACTGAACTCTGTATATTGGGCATAGAGTGAGCCTCTGAATAACAACAACAGTTGTGTTTCAGTAGCACCTCTAACATAGAACACCATCCTAAAGTGTTTTACAGCACATCACCACACAATACTTGAACCGAGCTAGATAGGGTAGACAGTCAGAACCTTTTCCCCAGGGTGTATATGTCAATGTCTATAAGGTGGCATAATAATGCAGTGGTAGAGTTGCTGCCTTACAGCACCAGAGCCCCGGGTTCCATCCTGACTACGGGCACTGTCTGTATGGAGTTCATATGTTCTCCCTATGACCTCTTTGGGCTTTCTCTGAGATCTTTGGTTTCCTCCCAAACTCCAAAGACATACAGGTTTGTAGGTTAATTGGCTTGGTATAAATGTAAATTGTCCCTAGTGTGTGTAGATAGCGTTAATGTGCTGGGGTTCGCTGGTTACTGGGCTGAAGGGCCTGTTTCCGCGCTGTATCTCTAAACTAAACTAAAGCTTTGAGCTGAGAGGGGCAAAGTTTAAATGAGATGTGCGGAACAAGTTTATTTACACAAAGTGTAGTGGTTTGGCTCAGCCACCAAGCACGACATCCGGAGGCTGCAGCGAATCATCCGATCAGCTGAGAAAGGTTGTTGGCTGCAACCTTCCCCCCTGTACGCTGCAAGGGCCAGGAAGCGAGCGGTAAGATCATCTCTGACCCCTCACCCTGGCCACAAAAACACTTTGAAGCACTTCCTCTGGAAGGTGACTCCGGGCTGTCAAAGCCACCACAGCCAGACATAAAAACAGCTTTTGTTCCACGAGCAGTAGCTCTATTCAATAACCAAAAGTCTGTAGCCTCATTTTGCACTGGTATTTCATTTCATTCACATGTTTAAACTATAATGTTTTAGTATTAATGTTTTATGTGTCATTCTTAATCGTTACTGTATGTCGTGTTGTTACTTGCGAGCAGAGCACCAAGGCAAATTCCTTGTATGTGTACCTACTTGGCCAATAAACTTATTCATTCATTCATAATGTGTGGTCAGGGGTGGTGATGGAGGCTGCTAAGATAGGGGCCTTTAAGAGACTTAGATAGGGTACATGGATGTATAATGGGTTATGGATCACATACAGGCAAAAGAGATGAGTTTAACTTGGCATCATATTCAGCACAGTCAATGTGGGCCAAAGGGCCTACTCCTATGCTGCATTCTTCTGTGTGCTACGAGCCACATCTGAAATATTAACAGTAGATAACCAAAGACATGATGTTAACCTACAAATTTGCACATCTTTTGGATGTGAGAGGAAACCAAAGCACCCGGAGGAAGCTCACGCTGTCGCAGGGAGGTCGTGCAAACTCCACACAGACAGCACACAAGGTCAGGACTGAACCCGGGTGTCTGGTGCTGTGAGGCAGCAGCTCCGCCTGCAGCCCTAATTTGTCTTCTTCAAGAATAAAATAATATTCTCAACACTCCAAACTCTTAAATCAAAATTTTTGAGACATTCTGAAATGAAAATTAGAAAATGTTGGAGAATCGCAGCAGGTCTGGCGGGCTTTGTGGAGGGAGAAACAGAGTTAATCTTTCAGGCACTTTGTCGGGGTGGGAGATTTCAACCTTCACATGGTCTGCCCTGTTTCGACTAATGCAATCAACTTGGCGTGCACAATCAAATAAGATCAAATAGAACAAGTTGTCCTACAACTTTAGGCTGTGCACGCCATACGCAAGAAGAAGAAGACACTTTGTCAGAGATATTTTATTGCCGGAATCGATGAACATTGTGACACGATGTGAAAATTGTGCTCTGAACTCAGATAACCTTCCAAAGATTCATATTGCTTGTTATAAACATTGACACTAGGGAAAAACAGAAAATGTTGGAAACTTTCAACAGGTCACAGGCAGCATCCGTGGAAAGAGAAACAGACTTACAACGTTTCATCTATCTATATCCCCTCCTCTGGCTTCACATTTTACTCCTCTTCTCCCCTGACCTCACACCCTTCTGTCTCTTTTTAATTTATGTAGCCTTGGATCACACATCTGCCAACCAAACAGCCCGCATCTGTATCCACCTATCACTCAAGATAGATACAAAATGCTGGAGTAACTCAGCGGGTCAGGCAACATCTCTGGACAAAAGGAATAGATGACGTTTCGGGTCGAGACCCTTCCTCAGACAAATGCTGAGTTACTCCAGCATTTAGTGTCTATCTTCGGTGTAAATCCACCTATCACTCGCCCGGCTTTATCACCCCCTACCTCTCTTTTCCAGCTTTCTCCCCTCCCTACCACAATCAGTCTGAAGAAGGGTCCCGACCTGAAACGTCATCTATCCATGTCCTCCAGAGATGCTGCCTGACCCTCTGAGTCTGAAGAAGGGTCTCGACCCGAAACGTCACATATCCCTTCACTCCATAGATGCTGCCTGCCCCGCTCTGTTTCTCCAGCATTTTTATCTACCTCTGAGTTACTCCATCACTTTGTGTTTTTTTTTACCTAAAACGTTAACCACGCATTTATTTTCACAGATACCGGGAATGTTTCCAGTGCATTCTGTTATTGTTTCAGTTTTCTCATTTCTATATATTAGTCTGGCAAAGACAGACACAAGTTAGACATTGGTACACAACATTAGCACGATATGAGAGTAGGAACATTTGTCAGGGCATCGGTGGGGGGTGAACACTTTAGACAGTAACACGATGGACCATCTGGAATCTTAAAGTGAAGCATTAATGTAGATTGCTTATGGCAGCAGCTTCTTAGAGGAGATGAAACCAGTTCCAGGTTTCAGTTGCCTGGGAGCTTGTTGGATAACTGATTGCTGCTTAAACTCCCAGCCAGCTTTCATTAAAAACTCTGCATGGCTTTTAAATGGCAAATTCTTCAGCTCATACTCCCTCCCAATGACAACCCAGTTGCCTGGCATGTTTAGTTTAGGATAATTTAATTTAGTTTAGTTTAGTTTTAGTTTAGATTTAGTATAGTTTAGATTCGAGATACAGTGAGGAAACAGCCCCTTCGGCCCACCGAGTCCGCGCCGACCAACGATCCCCGCACTAACACAATCCCACACATACTAGGGACAATTTACAATTATACCAAGTCAATTAACCTCCAAACCTGTACGTCTTTGGAGTGTGGGAGGAAACTGGAGCACCCGGAGAAAACCCACGTGGCACAGGGAGAACGTACAAACTCCGTACAGAAAACACCTATAGTCAGGATCGAACCCGGATCTCTGGCGCTGTGAGGCAACAACTCTACCGCTGTACCACCGTGCCACGCCATAGTTGATGTTAATATTATCACTACTTACGGAGACATACACCACTTCAAGGGATAGTCACACTTTAATACTGATACGATTGGAGCTGCAAAGACCACAGTGACAATGGGAGATATTTGAAACAACGTCAAGAAGTTAGAATTTATGCACACTCTGGGCAGCACGGTGGCGCAGCTGGCACCAGAGTCCCGGGTTCGTACCTGACCTCGGGTGCTGTCTGTGCGGAGTTTGCACGTTCTCCATCTGACCACGTGGGTTTCATCCGGGTGCTCCTGTTTCCTACCATATCCCAAAGATGTGCAGGTTACTAGGTTAACTGGTCTCTGTAAATTACCCCTAGTATGTAGGGAGTGGATGAAAAAATGGGATAGCGTAGAACTAGTGTGAATGTGTGATCGATGGTCGGCGTGGACTAAAGGAACTGTTTCCTTGCTGTATCTTTCAATTAATCAATGAATGAATCAATCAATCAATTAATCAATGGATTGCAAATCTCAAACCCTTCGGACTGTGACATGGCCTGCTTGGGTCTTGATGATATGATTTTGCAAATCTAATAACTTCTGATGTATTATTAAGGGTAAGAACCCAACCTGGGGAACAACAGTGTTTTCTAGACAAGCTGTCTTCGTTTCAAGATTACAATTGTTGCACAACTTCCTGTTTTTCCATGTAAATGCTTTTAAGAAGGGGCACTGGTCAATAAGGCAGTCAGTGAACATGCAGGTGTTAAGTGCTCCATCTCTAGCACTACCTTTAATGTTGAGTCACACTTCCCTGCTCCTGGTGATCTGGTCAGCAGAAAGCTAACCTCACTGCATAATGTAAATTCAGAGCAGGTGTAATCAAAGGATCAAGTGTGAGAGAACATGTTAAATTGAAGGGGATGGATGAGATTGCTTTGAGAGAGCTAGCATAGCTAAGATAGCATAGAAAATAGGCCCAACTTGCCCATGCCAACCAACATGCCCCAGCTAAACTAGTTTTAGTTTTTAGTTTTAGAGATACAGTGCGGAAACAGGCCCTGTGGCCCAACAAGTCGGAGCCGACCAGCGATCTCCACACTATGCTGCACACAGTAGGGACAATTTACCAATTTTTACCGAAGCCAAGTAACCTACAAACCTGTGCGCCTTTGGAATGTGGGAAGAAACCAGAGCGGCTAGAGAAAACCCAAGCAGGTCACGGGGAGAACGTACAAACTCTGTACAGACAGCATCCGCAGAAAGGAGGGCAGCAACTCTACCGCTGCGCCACCGTGCTGCGACTAGTCCCACCTGTCCATGTTTGGCCCATAACCCTCTAAACCTGTTCTACCCATGTACCGAAGATAGACACAAAGTGCTGGACTAACTCAGCGAGTCAGGCAGCATCCCTGGAGAAAAAAAGATGGGTTTCGGATCAGAACCCTCCAGCATGTCCACATCCAATTGTCTCTTAAATGTCATGATGGCACCTGCCTCAACTACCTCCTCCGCCAGCTCGTTCCATACACCCGCCACCCTTTGTGTAAAAAAATTACCCCTCAGGTTCCTATTAAATCTTCACCCCCCCTCACCTTCAATATCATAAGGAAGTATGAAATAAATATGAAAATAATATTAGCTCCGTAATCTTTATCAGGTTCAGGACGACACTCATGATAATAACGAAACCATTGAACCATTAAACTTTCACACACAAGTTGCAGACACCTTAAAGCCCGAAAATGCGGGTTTTCTCTATGGAGCCTTTGCATCAAGGATCCTCAGCATGTATCAGCCTGCGATGTAAAGTCCTGGACTGCACTTTGCATTGGAGGTCCAGCAGGTTTCAGGCTGGCCGAAGTGCATCTTCCACCGAGTTAACAATCTTGTAACAGCAGTTAAAGCCAATCGCAGTATGTATTTAAATTCATGTTCATAAATTATAAGAGCAGAATTAGGCCATTTGGCTCATCAAGCCTACTCTGCCATTCAATCATGGCTGATCTATATTTCCCACTCAACCCCATTCTTCTGCCTTCTCCCCATAACCCGTACTAATCAGGAATCTCTCAATCTCCGCCACTCACTTGGCCTCCACCACCATATGGCAACAAATTCCACATACTTCACCACCCTCTGACAAAAGAAAGTCATCCTCATCTCCTTTCTAAAGGTACATCCTTTTATTCTGAGGCTATGGCCTCTGGTCCTAGACTCTCCCATGAGTAGAAACATCCTTTCCACATCCACTCCATTCAGGCCTTTCACTATTCGGCACCCAGGAACAGCCCTTAAGGGTATGGTTCCTGTTCTGCACCTCAATGGGTAGCTCCAGCATTGGCTGCCTCGCCAACAGTCTGTCTGTCCCTTCCTTCTTTATTGTTTTATTTAAGTATGTGTTAAATGTTTGTTTTAGTGTTTTATGTGGAGGGTGGGGTTGGGGGAAACCTTTTTAAATCTTTTTTTTGCTGTATCGTATCTCCGTCCACACTGTGGCCTAACATCGAGGAGTTGGCGGGCTTTGCCGGAGGCCGACTTTGGGAGCTCCAACCGCGGGAGCCTGCGGATTTACTATCGTGGAGCTCGCGATCCCTGTCGGGGATCGACCTCGGAGCTCCAACTGCGGACTTTAACATCATGGAGCTCGCAGTCCCTGGTTGGCGATTGACTTTGGGAGCTCCAAGCCGCAGGAGCTTTGACCGCCTCGACGTGGGGGCTTCGATCGCTCTGACTGCGGATGGTTCGACTGTCCCGACCGCGGGAGAATAAAGAGGAATAAAGATTGGAAATTATTGCCTTCCATCACAGTGAGGAATGGTGGTGAAAATGGCGGTGAAAATTGCCCAACGCATCACCGGTTCCTCACTCCCCTCCATTGAGACTGTCCAAAGCAAGCGCTGTCTGCGAAGGGCGCTCAGCATCGCAAAAGACTGCTCTCACCCCAACCACAGACTCTTTACCCTCCTACCATCCGGGAGGCGCTACAGGTCTCTCCGTTGCTGGACCAGCAGGTCCAGGAACAGCTTCTTCCCTGCGGCTGTTACACTACTCAACACTGTACCTCAGTGATTGCCAATCACCCCCCAACCCCCCCCCGGACACTCCTCCCACCAGGAAAAAAATACTATGACTGTATGCACGTAAATATATTTATTTATTGCTCATATTTATGTCACTCTTCTAGGGAGATGCTAACTGCATTTCGTTGTCTCTGTACTGTACACTGCACAATGACAATAAAGTTGAATCTGAATCTGAATCTGAATATGAATGTGGGAAATCTGCTGTGGTGGATGTTTATGTTAACTTTTATGTAGGTGTGTGTCTTGTTGCTTTTTTTAGTATGGCTGTATGGTAATTCTAGTTTCACTGTACCTTAATTGGTACACTTGACAATAAACTGACCTTTGAACCTTTGTAGACAAGAGGAGGATGATGAGAAGGTGAAAGGTAGATCTCACTAAAGCACAAAAGTGTGGCCATGTTGAGGAAGGTAGCAAGTAGTTTCTCCATCAACCAGTTAAGGTGGGCGTGCAAAATTAATGAGGTTTTTCTCCGTTTCTTCCAATTAAATTGGCGCCTTTGAATTATTTAATAATTGCACGCAACAGTCGTCACCAACAAAGGCAGAGTGTAAATTTAGATGAAATGGAAATCTTCAGAGACGAGCCAGTATTTGCTCTATCTTATTCGCAACTCGCGATAGAGTTGCACTTGTTCTCCAAAACTGTTTAAAATGTATTCCCAAGTTATACAATCAGAGCTAAAATTAGAGTCATACAGCACAGAAACAGGCCCATCACCCAACTTGTCAATGTCCACCAAAGTGCCCCATATCACCTAGTCCCACTTGCCCATGTCCAGCCCATATCACTCAAAGGCTTTCCTATGCATGTAGCTGTCCAACTGTCTTTCAAATGTTGTTATTACCTCCAACTTACTACCACTTCTGGCAGCCAATTCCATATACACACCACCCTCAATGAAACAAATGCCCCTCATGTCCGTATTAAATCTTTCCCCTCACCTTAAACCCATGTCTCTGGGTCTTAACTCCTCTACCTTTGGTAAAATTCTTTATTCATTCTGTCCATTCCTCTCATGATTTTATATACCTCTATAAGATCACCCCATAGCCTCCTGCGCTCCGTGGAATAAAGACCTAGCTTACTCAACCTCTTCCGATAGCTCTCGTCCTGGCAACATCCGCGTAAAGCTTCTCTGCACCATTTCCTGTTTAATGACATCCTTTCTGCAGCAAGGTGACCAAAAACTGGATGCAGTACTCTAAATGCAGCCTTGTATAATTGTAACATAACATCCCAACTTCTATACTCAATCCCCTGCCTGATGAAGGTACCAAATTGTAGATGAGCTTTCCACCGATATTGCTGCTTGTATTGTGGTCCATCTTTAGTTGTATCTCAAGTTGGTTAGTGAGGGGAGAGAACGATTAGAACATAGAATATTGAAGGGTACAGCACAGGAACAGGCTCTCCAGCCCACAGCGCCTGTGCCGAACATAATGCTTAATTAAGCTAATCTCCCCTGTCTGCACATGATCCACGTCCCTCTATTCCTTGCATGTCCATGTGTCCATCTAAAAACCTCTGACATATAGCTGCTCCTCGACCTACGATGAGGTTATGTTCCGATAAACCCATCGTAAATCAAAAATATCGCAAATCGAAAACGCGTTTGATACATCGCGATCACGTGACCAGAAGCGGCGTGCGGCTCGCTCCCGTTGCTGAGCGTTTGCCGATCGTAAAGTCGAAATATCGAAAGTCGAAGCATCATAAATCGGGGAGCATCCGTACCACTATTGCACCTGCCTCCACCCCCTGGCAACATGTTCCAGGTACCCACCTCTCTCTGTGTAAAATTACTTTCCCCACATGACTCCCTTAAACTTTCCCCTTCTTACCTTAAACCTATGTCCTCTCATCTTTGTGTAGGAAGGAACTGCAGATGCTGACTTACACCGAAGATAGGCACAAAAAGCTGGAGTAACTCCGCGGGTCGGGCAGCATCTCTGGAGAAAGGGAATAGGTGACGATTCGGGTCGAGGCCCTTCTTCAGACCTTCTTCAGTCGTTGGCGTTTCCACCCTGAGAGAAGAAAGATCCTGTTCATCAGATTGATAGCAAGCTCAGGGTTAATTCTGTTTTGTAAGTAGAGGGAACATTGTAGTTGTATGTGTCATTAAACCAGACAGCAGGGAAAGGCGGAAGGTAGAGGCAACCATTTATTTCTTAAGGGTTGATAAGTTTTATAACCTAATGTTATTTCTTATGGTTTTAATTTGCTTGAGTGCTACAGAGCATTGAAGATGCATTGAAGTCATTAAAGTTCTATGAATACCAAGTATATGTCCTTGGTTTATAGAGATTATTTCAAAGCACTAAGCAAACTCATTATAGAAAAAAATGTCTGCTGTTTTTGAAGAGTCTCTTCAGTAATCAGTGGCCTTCATTAATTAAATCATAGCATTTTCAATTCTCTTCAATATGCAATAAGTGATTTACTTCCAGTTTAATGTTAAGCTGCAGGCTGCATTGGAAATGGGTGATATAGAAAGCAACTATCCTGCTCAAGGTAACCCAAGCAGTGAGGAGGAGACAATAAATATAATAAAATGGCAGCCCTTTGCAACGCGGGTGACTGGAGTGCCGCAGGCGGCACGGTTGCTGCCTTGCAGCGTTAGTAGTGCCGGAGACCCGGGTTCCATCCCGACTACGGGTGCTGTCTGTAAGGAGTTTGTATGTTCTCCCTGTGACCAGGTGAGTTTTCTCCGAGATCTTCGGTTTTCTCCCACACTCCAAAGACGCACAAACTAAACTAAACTAAGAATATTATATTGTGTCAACTCCACTTATCCATTGTATGCATCACAGGTTCTGCTCTGCCAGAACTGCCTTCTATAAACTTTAGACTTTAGAGATACAGCGCAGAAACAGGCCCTTCGGCCCACTGAGTCCGCACCAACCAGCGATCCCCCCATACACTTGCACTATCCTACACACTGGGGACAATTTACAATCTTACCGAAGCCAATTAACCTACAAACCTGTGTCTTTGGTGTGTGGGAGGAAACAAGAGCACCCGGAGAACGTAAGTACTGACAGCACCCGTTGTCAGGATCGAACCTGGGTCTCTGGCGCTGTAAGGCAGCTAATCTACCGCTGCGCCACCGTGCCACTTGAGTGAAAGAATCATTGAAATGCTCAATGCCGAAACGGGCGTTCTGTCTCATCTCGTCCATTCCTGCTGTGAGACCTACCCACGTTAATCCCATTTGCACGCATTAGGCCCATACCAGAAGTTCCCCTTCCTCTCTCCAATGGGAGTTCTGTGAGAACCTCTCCCAACCTCTGCCCCCTCTCTGTGTTTCCTGCTGCTCTTCTGTGCTTCAAGGCAAACGGCAATAAGACTTTCCTTCTTCTTCTTTTCGTGTCCATCTTGTTACAAATGTTGACCTCGCTGTCATCGTCCGTCCTGAAAAGGACGCAAGCTTCTGGCGACAATCAGTGGCAGCCATCACTTGTTGCAATAGATGATGGTGGTGGCAGAATTAGCTCAGGATACCTCCAGTTTCCAGCCCCGAGATGTGGACGCTTCTGTAATGGGGCCAAGACTTTCCTGACCCTTGAACATGGATAGGTGACGTTTCAGCTCAGCGCCATTTTGCAGACTGATTCACCTATTCATGCATTCTCCTATCCAGAGATGCTGCCTGGCCTGCTGAGTTACTCCAGTACTTTGTGTCTTTTTGTGTAAATCGACTTCTCCATTCCCTTGTTTCTCCACTTAATGCCTTTCTTATCCAAGCACAAACAATGCTCAGCAGGTCAGGCGGCATCTGTGGGGAGAGAGTCAATATTTCGGGTCAAGGACTAGGGTGGAAAGGTTGTTTGGATACAAAGTGCTGGAGTAACTTAGCTGGAGTAGCTGGAGTAACTGGAGGCAGCATCAGCTCTGAAGAAGGGTCCCAACCTGAAAAGTTCTCCAGAGATGCTGCCTGACCCGCTGAGTTCTCCAGCACATTGTGTCCTTTTATGTAAATCAGCATCTGCAGTTGCTTATTCCTGCTTTACGAGCATCATTTTCCCTTTGTCATTGATATGAAGCATGAGCTGACATTTTAAGTTGAGGCTCGGTTGATCATCTGGGCTGGTGCCTATGGCAAGGCAAACAGCAGTAATGAGTGTGCACAGACTGTAATTGCCAGCTGATACTGGCCTAGCTTCCTGTTGCACATCTGTAAAGTAACTAGGCTTGGTGTTACTGTTTGACTAAAGGCTTTATCAGATTATTGCAACATGGTGATTGACACAGAGTGCTGAGCTCCTTCTTACTTTCAAGCCCCATTTTACTTCAAGGTGCCTATGCAACTGTTAGAAAACCTTCTGTTGAAAGAGTAAGTATTTTTTAATATTTTGATAGTGCAGTATTAGTTAAACTATAACATGCCTTTGTTCCTTAGTTGGTTTCCCCGCAGCCTCTCCGGAGAACATGAATAGGTGACGTTTCGGGTCGGGACCCTTCTTCCCGAAGCATTCTAAGGCAGGAAAGTAACTGCTGTGGCAATTTTCCAATCAATATACATAACTTCAGGAGATCTTGAACAAAATTCTGTGATGTGACAACATTCAATGATTGCTGTTTTTGTCAGTCAAGTGCAGACTAAATTTGTAGGTACAATGAACTGCACATGCTGGTTTATTACACGAAAAGACACAAAGTGCTGGAGCAACTCAGCGTGTCAGGCAGCATCTCTAGAGAAGATGAATAGGTAACGTTTCAGATCGGGACTGTTTTTTCCTTTCCTTGAGGAGATCTTGCAGCAGAGCTGTCAAAATGTAGAAACGAGGAACTGCAGATGCTGGTTTTACACAAAAGGACACAAAGTGCTGGAGTAACGTGGCGGGTCAGGCAGCATCTCTGAAGAACATGGATAGGTGACGTTTCAGATGGAAGAAGGGTCCCGACCCGAAACACCTCCTGGGTTGCTGCCCGAGCCGCTGAGTCACTCTAGCACTTTGTGCCAAACCAAAACTGATTTATTTTGGATGTTTGGTCAGAAATAAAATAAAATGAGTAAATTGTGAAGGTTTTTAAGAGAAAAACCAAGTTGCAAGAGCCAAGCTTCTTAAACTGTAGACTGCCTCATTGCTGTAGAATAAATGGACTGGCAGCGATAGAAAGGTCAGTTTGCTTGGTCATTATTGTAGTCTTTAATTATTCCAGTCCAGGAGCTTTGGGCCAGTCCATTTTCTCCCTCAGGAAGCAGATAGCTTGCATTTGTCAAATGCATTGTGTGTACATATTGCGAATACATCTATATAAAGCTTAGCATATGTGCTCTTAATCCATATTTGCTCTTTGAAATTTAAGTGGAGCATCGCTGATAAACAACAGTCCATATGAAGTCTGTTCCATGCATGGATGCTGCACATCATTCCGTGAAGCACTGTTGAAAATTGGATATGTGTGGCGTGGGAAGGAAATGCTGATGCTGGTTTACACTGAAGATAGACACAAAAGGCTGGAGTAGCTCAATGGGTCAAGCAGCATCTTTGGAGAAAAAGAATAGGTGACGTTTCGGGTTGAGACCATTCTTTGGAAATTGGAGCTGCTCTTCAAAACCGAGTTTAACTACAGACATTACTGCACACGGTGGCGCAGTGGTAAAGTTTGCTGCCTTACTGGGCCAGAGACCCGGGTTCGATCCCGATTGCAGCATCTGCAGTTCCTTGTATTTCCATCATTCCTCATGCAGCTCTACCACAAATAAACCACAAATCTTCAGCCAGGGTAGAATGTCTACCAAAGTCTACTCTTCAGACTTCATGAGACCGTAACGACCCAGTAATGCAAATGGACATTGTTAAGTCTCCCTAATGTTCTTAGCGCTTGTTACAAATCAGACTGAAGAAGGGACTCGACCCGAAAAAGTCACCAATTCCTTTTCTCCAGAGATGCTGCCGGTCCTGCCGAGTTACTCCAGCTTTTTGTGTCTATCTTCGGTTTAAACCAGCACCTGCAGTTCCTTCTGCAAGAGTTCCCTGGATCCTGGTGTTCCTTCAATTCCAACCACCTGCATGTTTTATAGCCCTATCATTGAGAATTCTACCTTCATTGGCCCAGGTACACAACCTGGGCACTGGAACGTGGGTTTTCTCCGGTTTCCTCCCACACAAACTGTATTGGTTTGTAGTTTAATTGGCTTCTGGAAAAATGTAAATTCAATGGTTCAATGTTGTTTTAATTGTCATATATGCAATTGCACAGTGAAATTCTTTTTGCATATATTACACATGCTGGCGCCATTTTTGGCGCCATTTCCCCAAGTCCAAAGTCCAGTTGTCCCAGGCTCTCAAAGTGCTGGAGAAGTTCCCGCAGACCGACGTCCCTCTCTTCTTCTCGCCCGGCCATCTATGTATCCCGGGGACACTTCCTGCAGCTAGGGTTGCCAACTTTCTCACTCCCAAATAAGGGACAAAAGGTCAAAATAAGGGGCAAATTCCTGACGGCAATTCGTTGACCGACTCGGCCATGGCTGGGTGAATGATGAGTTGGCCCGGGCACTGGACTGCACACAAATGAGGTCTAACGAGGGTGAAGTATAGCTTCTACTTCTGTCAAGGAAAAGCTATACTTCAGCCTCGTTAGACCTCATTTGGACTACGCAGTTGCAGCATGGGACCCATACACAAATAAAAACATTTCTTCCCTCGAACGTGTCCAAAGACAGGCAGCTCGATTTGTTACTAACACCTATGAGAGAGAAGCGAATGTCACCAAACTTCTGAATTCTCTGGGGTGGAACCCTCTCCAAGACAGACGTGAAGCTCACCATTTGACCTGTTTTTACAAAATGTTAAATGGTCAGCTCGACATAGACTACAAGACCTACACCAAACCCAAACCAATTAGGAGCAGACGAGGGCATTCGATCCAATTTGTGATCCCAGCTACAAAGACAGTTGTGTACAGCAATTCGTTCTTCCCCCGCACATTTAAAGCATGGAATAATCTCCACCCAACTATAGTTACCCAACCAGATGCAACTAAATTTAAAGTAGCTCTTTCTTCCCAATAACCCTTTCTGGCTTAAGCCCTCCCTTCACCACCTCCAGTTTAAATTCCATTTGGAATGTGTTGGAGGACCAAGAAACCAAGAACCAAGAAAGCCCAGCAAGTGAGGAGTTTTGGCCCGGGTGCCGGACTTTGAACGCGATGTCTCCAGCTTCCTCCCAGTCCCGTCGATCGACGAGCCTTAGGGCGGGTGTCCCTAGTGTGTAAGATAGTGCCAGTGATAGTGTGATGATCGCTGGTCTGCGCGGGCTCGGTGGGCCGAAGGATCTATTTCCGCAGTGTACCTCTAAAGTCTAAAGTCTACAGAATAAAGGACCTATGATATAGTTTCAGGATGGCATGCAATTTAGCAGAGAAACAGCAGGCGGCAATGTTTCCCTGCATCTAAGGCCTTTGCCCGTTTTGTACGTGAAGTTAGAGGACGGCAGAAATGCTGGAGTAACTCAGTGGGTCAGGCAGCATGCCTGGAGAACATGGATAGGTGATGTTTCGGGACGGGACCCTTCTTCAAGCCCAAGTCTGAAGTCACGGGTTTGGAGGTTGCTGCTGGAGTGGTCTGGTTGGTAACTGCACTGCATTTTGTAGATAGAGTCACTGTCATACACTGTGGAAACAGGCCTTTCAGCCCAAAGTGACAGTGACGGTATAGAGATACATGATAAGGGAATAACGTTTAGTGCAAGATAGACCCAGTAAAGTCCAATCAAAGATAGTCTGAGGGTCACCCATGAGGCAGATAGTAGCTCAGGACTGCTCTCTGCACTTAAAATAGCTGCCCACCACCAGTTGCCAAAAAATCGGTGGTGGACCTGTATTATTAGTGAAATAAATAGCCTTGGGGATAGTAGGGCGGGGGTGGTGATTGTGTTAGTTTCAGTACAGAAGGCAAGGTTCGATGCCTTTCACACATAGCAAAGGGAAACATCTGCCAAAATAAGTTATTTTTGAGCAGGCAGTTCATCAATAATTGGGAGTGAGTGATCCCTGAATCAAATCAACCATAAGTGTTGGAAATCTGATTAACATTGATTCATACTCACAGAACACAACCCTTCATCAGAAAGTTGTTGTCCAACATGTATTGAATTTATGGACACATAAATACAACATATTAGGTATTTAAAAAGATAGATGATACACTTTGTCCCATCCCCAGCTTTCTCCCCCTTACTACAATCAGTCTGAAGAAGGGTCCTCACCCTAAACGTCACCCATGCATGTACTCTGGAGACCCGCTGTCTGACCCGCTGAGTTCCTCCAGCACTTTATGTTTTTTATTCTCTGATGTCGTGTGTTTAATTGTAAGTTTGGTTTAGATAGAGATACAGCATGAAAATAGGCCCTTTGGCCCACTGAGTCCACACTGACCACCTCTCACACTAGTTCTATGTTATCCCACTTTCCCATCCACTTCATAAGATCATAAGAGATAGGAGTAGAATTAGGCCATTCAGCCCATTAAGTCTACTCCGCCATTCAATCATGGCTGATCTATCTCTTCCTCCTAGCCCCATTTTCCTGCCTTCTCCCCATTACCTCTGACACCCGTACTCCCTACTTCCTACACACTAGGGGACAATTAACAGAGGGCCAATTAATCTACAGCCTCGTGCGTCTTTGGGATGTGGGAGAAAGCCGGTGCATCTGGAGGGAACTCGGAGAATGTCCGTAGCAGGTCCGTAGGAGTTTGTGGATAAATCGTAGCGGCTTGTAATGCTAACGGTAGGTACTCGGGACATCCAGTAACTCGTGACGTTTTTTCATCTCTGTAAAAAATGTCCCCGAGTAAAAAAATACTCGTGATGATAAAAATGGTTACTTTTTATACCTACCGTTAGCATTACGAGCCGCTACGAGACATCCACGAACTCCTACGGACCCGCTACGGATATTCTCCGAGTTCGAATCAGGGGAAAACTCGGGAGAACTCGTGAATTACCTCGTACAGTGGGACAGGGGCTTAACACACTCCAAAGGCGTACAGATTTGTAGTTTAATTGGCTTGGTAAAATTATAAATTGTCCCGAGTGTGTGTCGGATAGTGTTAATGTGCGGGGATCGCTGGTCGGCGTGGACTCTAAACTAAACTAAAATAAACTGAACACTCAGAGGGTGGCGGGTAAATGGTACGAGATGTCAGAGGAGGTAGTTAAGGCAGACACTATAACAACATTTAAAATACACATGGACAAGTGCTTGGAAATGTCTGATGTTAGATTATTTTGATGAAAACTGCATGGATAGGAAAGGTTTAGAGGAATATGGGGCAAACGTGGGAAAATGTGACTAGCTGTAATTGGGGCATCTTGATCGGCTTTGATGAGTTGGGCCAGAGAGCCAGTTTCCATGCTGTATGAGACTGACTCTAAACTGCACCACTTTTTTCTCGAACTTCAAGGCATTCCGAATAACTCTCACCCCTCATCCCATTTTATATATTAACCTTAATGAGGACAAGTGCATATGAGTGTAGGGATGGACTTTGTCTTTGTCCTAATTACCCCTCTTAAAGCACATGACCGTTGCTCTTTATCATGTTTTCCAACGACATTTCTGCAACGAACCTTCAGAAGGTTAACCACTAAATGTTCTTTGCAAATGAAAGTTCTTACTTTAGTTGACTTTTTCTGTTTAAATATATAAAAAATAACTTTGATGCCTGTATAACCTGCCTTTTTCTTTGATCTGCCTTGACTTATCTAATCCACTACCGAAGTTACAAGACAAAGAATATTATCGCGTCGAATTTTTTAAATGTAGTCGCAGCTTTTTGACCTTCATCCACATTCTTTTGTGCAGATTCATCCAACATAGCAGAGCGATGAACAGATATCAGATTCAAACCAGTTTCCATGGCAGCAAAGTCCAGAATCCACCAATAAAAGGAGGCTTTACGGTGAGGGGCAGCTGAAAAGGAACCGTGTCCTACATAAGTGTCCAGTGATCCAGATGTATTCTGACTGAGTTTTCACACAACATGGGCACCGTCGAGACAATGTTCTTCAGGAGACGTCCGAGCGAAATGAGATGTTTTCTTCCCTTTGCTACTTTGATTTTATTAAGTGCCATCGCTGAAGGAGGTAGGGGGAAGAGGTTTCGAGGTTACTCCTCCGCCTTTGTATGCATCTGTCTTTCAATGCTTTGTGAAATACTGTACGTCAAGCATTGTTGTGGAGGCAGCCTTCAACCTAATGTTACATTGGGAAGACGGGGCAAGAATAGTATTTTGTTGTTTTGATGAACCTCAGAAATGTTGGCTTTCTTGCCATGTGAAAAGATTATAATTAAGAAAACATTTACGAAGTAGATTGTTTATAGTTTTATTTTAAAGAAAATCTCTATTTTCAAAATAGTGTCAGTGTATTAAATGCCAGTCGAATTTAGAATAATTCCGTCAACAGCATGGAGCATGTACATTATTTTCAATAAAGATTAATTGGAAATGTCATTTTAATTCCATTTGGCTTAGTTTTAAATGTTTTTCATGTCTCATTGAACTTTTTCAACTCTAATCAGAACTTTCCGTTACAAATTAGTAACAATGTGCAGAATATTTTGATATAGTAACAATCATAAACTTTCCACGCAAATTGCTGGACAGCAAAATTTGGTTTAAATGGTTGTTAGCAGCATAAATAGACGGCACAGTGGCGCATTACTGCATTTGCTGCATTACAGCGCCAGCGACTCGGGTTCAATCCTGACTATGGGTACTGTCAGTGTGGAGTTTGTACCTTCGACCTATGACCTATCTCCAGTTTCCTCCCACATTCCAAAGACGTGCAGGTTTGTAGATTAATTAGCTTCTGTAAATTGTCCCTAACGCGTAGGATAGAACTAATGTACGGGTGATCGTTGGTCGGCATGGACTCAGTGGGCCGAAGGGCCTGTTTTCACGCTGTATCTAAAAACTAAACTCAACAGGAGTGGAAACTAATTATCCGAGTAGAGAATGGTGGAGTGCGGAGATTTCCAGGGTCATTCCTGGGACTTGGATGTTCTTTATTGATATACTAATAACAGACTTGGATGTGCAGCACAAAAATCTCTACATTTGCTTGTGGCTCACAGCCTGGAGCTGTGGTGAATAGTGAGGAGGAGGGAAATAGGTCATGAGAAAGCATAGACAGGAATGAATGGGCGGACATTTGGTGGGAGAAATGTGATACAGTTAAGTGGTTCATTTCAACAGCAAAATATGAAAAGAGACTAAATGGCACGTCTGAAGAAGGGTCTCGACCTGAAACGTCACCCATTCCCTCTATCCAGAGATGCTGCCTGTCACGCTATTGAAACACTTTTGAAAGGTGTTCTGTACTGACCGGGGGATTGTGCTCATGTACGGAGGATAGTCTTACTGAGGTGTATGCAATAAATATATTTAACTGTACTTTAATACACGTGATAATAAAAACAAACATTAAACCATTGAATGGTGTTCATAGTCATGATAAGAAATCAGGTAGCATCTAAGGACAGAGAAAAGAAGCAATTTATTTCACTCAGAGGGCTGCAACCCTGCGATTTTCTACTCCAGCAAGTTGCGGAGGTTTGTTCATTGAATGCAGTGACATCTGTGATAAATGGGTTTTGGGCTCGAAGGGAACCATGACATATGGAGATCAGGCAGGAATCTGGGCACAGGATCAGCCATGATCTTATTGAACGGTGAAGAAGACTCGAGGGGCCATATGGTCGAATCATGCTCCTTTGTATTAAGCTCTGAGAACTGAGAACGGGAGAAAGAGTATTCTGCCAGTTGTCATTCTACTAAATGACTACAGCAAAGATAAGAGAAGTCAACCACTTGGAAGTTAGTTCTGCAAAACCTTATGAAGTTAAATAGATTTTGTTGTTCAAATATTTATTTTGAAAAGATTGCAAGAGGCGTGTTGTTTTATGTAAATTAAACTTCTCAGCTAAAAGTGGTCTGATGTGTACTCAGCTTTCAGTGCAAATGGGCTTGAATCCACTCAAGTACATAGTGTTGTCCTTTTGGATGTCTTTAGATATTCAAATGAGTTAACATTTCTGATTTAACCTTCGTTGTGACAGGACCAGTACAAATGAGGCAAGCTCATAGAAGTAGCCCAAAAGCTAAATATCTTGCCAATACTGACAGGAGCAGCAATAATTAACTGTTCAAATTCCAGAGCGTCAGACATGTAGTTTAATACACTTTCCAGAGCAGAGCACTATGAACATTCAAATCTCCAATTTTAAGTAATACCCGCGGTTCTCCCTCTCTCTTTGTCCAACCTCCCCACATTGTGGGTGGCACAGTGGTGCAGTGGCAGTGTTGCTGCCTTACATCGCCAGAGACTCGGGTTCGATCCCGTATAAATGGAGTTTGTATATTCTCTCTGTGACCACGTGGGTTTTCTCTGGGTGCTCCGGTTTCCTCCCAGGTTCCAAAGACGTGCAGGTTTGTAGGTTAGTTGCCTTCTGTAAATTGTCCTTGGTGTGTAGAATAGAAGAAGGGGCAGCACAGTGGCCTAGTGGTGTAGCTTCTGCCTTACAGCACCAGAGGCCCGGGTTTGATCCTGACTGCGGGTGCTGCCTGCACGGAATTTGTACGTTCTCCCCGTGACCGCATGGGTTTTCTCCAACTGCTTCGGTTTCCTCCCACACTCCAAAGACATAAAGGTTTACAGCTTGATTGGTTTCGGTAATAATCGTAAATTGTCCCTAGCGTGTAGGATAGCATTACAGTATGGGGATCGCAGTTCAGCGCGGATCGGTGAGCCACAGGGCCTCTATCCATGCTCCCTCTCTAGAATAAAACTAGTAAACTAGTAACATTGAATTTTCCATTTTTAAGTAAACTCCCTGCCCTTCCCCCCCTCTCTTTCCTGTGCCCAGTGCCCACACTAGTGTGTACTTATTTCCAATGATCGTATAGCTCCGCTATAAGATCTTTGCTTATTTCTACCACTATCCCACACTTTGTGTTTTGCTCACCAGGTTTATTACTGCCTGGAAACAGGCCCTTCAGCCCAACTTGCCTGCACCGACCAACATGTCCCATCTACACTAGTCCCACCTGTTTGCATTTCGCCCATATCCCTCCAAACCTGTCCTATCCATGCACCTGTCTAAATGTTTCTTAAACGTTGCGATAGTACCAGCCTCAACAACCTCCTCCGGCAGCTCATTCCATACACCTACCATTCTTTGCGTGAAAGGTTACCGCTCAGGTGCCTATTAATTTCCATCCTTCACCTTAAACGTATGCCTCTGGTTCTCGATCCCCCTACTCTGGGCAAGAGACTGTGTGAAACAGGTGACAATTAATCCATTCTCATCTATGACCAACCACTACTATAGTTATTAGCAATTAAATTGCTGGAACTACCCACCACTCAGAAACTGTCAACATTTCAAGTTGAAGACAAAAGAATGCAGGATTTGTGAAATCCAAAACAAGACGACATGCCAAAAAAAGACACAAAGTGCTGCCGTAATTCAACGGGTCAGGCTGCATCTTTGCAGGACGTGGATATGTGATGTTTCGGGTCGGGACCTCACTTCAGACTAGTTGTGGAATCTCAAAGACGCCACATCTTCTCTCAGCGCACTCTTTGACATTAACACAAAGTGCTGGAGTAACTCAGCGGGTGAGGCAGCATCTCTGGAGAGAAGGAATGGGTGACGTTTTGGGTTGAGACCCTTCTTCAGAATGATGTCAGGGCAGGGGGTGGGACAAAGATATAATGTAGGCAGAGACAGTAAGACTGGTGGGAGAACTGGGAAGGGGGAGGGGATGGAGAGTGGGGGAAAGCAAGGGCTATCTGAAGTTAGAGAAGTCAATGTTCACACCGCTGGGGTGTAAGCTGCCCAAGCGAAATATGAGGTGTTGCTCCTCCAATTTGCGCTGGGCCACACTCTGACAATGGAGGAGGCTCAGGACAGAAAGGTCAAATTGGGAATGGGAGGGGGAGTTGAAGTGCTGAGCAATCGGGAGATCAGGTAGGTTAAGGCGGACTGAGCGGAGATGTTCAGCGAAACGATCGCCAAGCCTGCGCTGGTTCTCGCCGATGTAGAGAAATTGACACCTGGAACAGCGGATACAGTAGATGAGGGTGGAGGAGGTGCAAGTGAACCTCTGCCTCACCTGGAAAGACTGTTTGGGTCCTTGGATGGAGTCGAAGGGGGAGATAAAGGGACATGGGCGGACTGAGCGGAGGTGTTCAGCGAAAAGATCGCCGAGCCTGTGCTTGGTCCCGCCGATGTAGAGAAGTTAACTGAACTGGCCAATTAGTCCTTGGTCTTCTGCTCTTTGCCATGGCTTCTATTTTATCAATTACATATCCAATTCCCTTTGCAAGCTCTAGACTGCCTTCGGGTAAGATTCGCTAATTGCTGCTTTCCCACAGATCAACTGTCATGTTATTAAATGCATCTTTTGGGAGCTGTCTCAAAATTCAACCTGCCAAAGGATGCAAAAAGCAATGCAAGGGAATAGATTTTCTGCCCCTAAATTTGAATTGACCTTAAAACAATTGACATACATAAAGGTCAAAAGTGTATGAAATATTCTGATGTTGTTGTTCTCTTGTCCATGATGTTTTCTTTACCCATCTATACTAATCCAATTGCCCGCATTAGGGCCATATCGATCTTTCAGTCTTGGGGCTCCTCCATTGCGAGAGAAAATCCCAGCTACTCAGAGAAAACCCGCGTGGCCACTGGGAGAACGTACAAACTCCGTACAGACAGCACCCATAGTCAGGATCAAACCCGCATTGTAAGGCAGAAACTCTACCGCTGCGCCACCATACCACGCCTTTGTTCACCCAAATGGGCCACACTCTAAACCTCATGTCCAACCACACAACTGGTGCAAGCTCTGACTAACCTTGCACATAGCTGTTCCTGTTCCTTTTATACCTCCAGAACATATTTGAAGGCCTGCTTGCGGCTGACATTGCAAGCCAACAGTAGTTTTGCTTTAAGGGAACTTCTTTAGCTATAAGATGCTTTGAGATATCCTGAATAGGCTGTAAAAGGCAATGTAGTATATAAAGGAAAGAAAGTGCATGAGTAACTCAGCGGGTCAGGTGGCATCACTGGAGAACGTGGATAGGCAATGTTTCGGGTCGGGACCCGACTTCAGACTTGTGTTCAACTTGAGACTTGAGTGTGAAGAAGGATCCCAACCTGAAACATTACCAATCCAAAGACGCTGCCTGACCCACTGAGTTACTCCTGCACTTTGTGTCTTTTGTGTATAAACCAGCTTCTGCAGTTCCTTGTACCTTCTTGTAATACTGGATAATCTTTTTAAAAGGATTTATGTTTATTCTGTTGTCTTTTTCGACATAGCTCAGGAAATAGATCTAAACAATGACAATGCGATTGCAACGATCAACCATTCTTCAGTCCTCATTGATCACCTTCAGGGGCTCCTGCACAATTCCAACTCAAGTGACATCATGCTGAAAGTCTACACGGCGAACTCAGATGAAGTCAAAGTCTTCCACACTCACCACCTTCTTCTCGTCCTGCAGAGTGATGTCTTTGAGGACCTCCTGCTGAATCAAAGTATCACCACTCTTGTTCTGCGTGAAACAGCTGAATGTGCTGTCATTTTTGAGAAACTACTCAGGTAAATGCAGTTCAGATATCTCTATGACTTTATACTTCATTATAACCATAATGAGATGTCTAATGGATTTAGTTTAGTTTACATTAGAAATACAGCATGGAAACAAGACCTTCAACCTACCAACCACACACCAACCATCAATCATATCCATTCACATTAGTTCTATATTATCCCACTTTCTCATCCACTCCCTACAGACAAGGGGCAATTCTTACAGAGGTCATTTATCCTACAACCTGCACATATTTGGGATGCGAGAGGAAATCCGGAGCACCCGGAAGAAACCCACACGATCACAGGGAAAACGTGCAACTCAATACAGAGGCCAATTAACCTACAAACCCACACGCCTTTGGGATCGGGGAGGAAATTGGAGTGTCCAGAGGAGACCCACATAGTCACAGGGAGAACATGCAAACTCCACACAGACAGCCCCCATGGTCAGGATCGAACCGGCTGAATTGAAAAGCATACAAAAGAGTAAAGGCCTAAAATTTCTGCCGAGCATCTTTAACGTTCAGGCACTCACTGGCCAACTCGGTAGCAGACACAGCAGGCAAGGAGAATATGTACACTCTTCACCTGAATGCACACTATTTATCATGTCATGAAAGGAAAAGCAAAAAAAGATAACAGGTACGAAATCTGAAATAAAAACAGAATGTGCTGGAAACACTCTGCGGGTCAGGCAGCATCTTTAGGTTTACGTTTAAGCTTATTATTATCATGTTCACCGAGATACAGTGAAAATCTTTGTTTTGCATGCATTCCAAATAGAATAAATAATACTACATATCAATACAATCTAGCCACACCCAAGCACAATAGATAGAGCAAAGGACGAGATACAGAATGCAGAATATAGTCCTCAGCATTGTCACACACCAATCCCACAGACAAAGTCGAATATCCGCAGTTTATTTTCTGCTCCTGATTTCTGCATCTGCAGTGTCCAATTTTTCCCGCTAATTGTGTGCATTCCTTCCGCTCCTCCCATTTCTCAGAGCCTTGTTGGTTATTAGGTTCATTCACTATTGAAAATTATTCCCAGGGCAGAAGTGTGGAATGAGAACCAGGGTGGAATTGAAGGGCATGCCAAGGAGAATAGATTACGGGGAAATAATTCTGGAATGGGATTGATGGACACAAAGTGCTGGAGTAACAGCGGGTCAGAGCATGGATAGGTGGCATTTTAGGTTGGGATCCTTCTTCAGACTCCCAATTCGAAACGTCACCTATCCATATTTGACAGAGATGCTGCCTGAGGCGCTGTTACTCCAGGACTTTGTGTATTTTTGTATAAACCAGCATCTGCAGTTCTTTGTTTCTACATGGGATTAATGGGATTGTTCTGAGAGCTGGCATGGACTTAATGGATCGAATGACGTACTACTTCTTTATTGTAAGGAAAATTATGTCCTATAAGAATCAGTAATTTGGCTTGGTTATTCATTGTATTTTGCTTACAAATTCCATCAATTAACCTAAGTTTGACAAGACAACAAGGCAAGCAGCATTGTAACCACTGTAAATGGAAGCATTACATTTTGCAAATAAATATTCATTGATTAAATGAATAGATAAAATTGTAGGATTTTGGGATGGGCAAATTGAACCTATAAAGAGAAAGAATGCTTGCCAGGAAATTGAGTTGGGTATCACCATGTTCCTGCAGCCTACCCAAGCAAATTTCAATCAAGGACAAACATAATTTAAAAACAGGAATTTTCCAAGCCTAACGTGAAGCCTGTGACTTTCCAAATGTCTATTCCAGACGTCTTGTGTGTCTCAGGGACACAAATGAACTGAAATAACTGTTCATGCACAGTGCTATCCAAATAGTATGGTTCTCAGATTTGTTCACTGAATTTTAGTTACGATCAGTCATACAGCATAAAACAGACCCTCCAGCCCATCTCGTCCGTGCCGACCAAGATGTCCCATCTAAGCTTGTCCCATTTTTCCATGTTTGGCCCATATCCCTTTCCTATTTATGTATCTATCCAAGTATCTTTTTAACGGTGTTATAATATCTGCCTCAACTACCTCCTCTGGCCGCTCCTTCCATATACCCACTGCCAGCTAGTTGTGGAAATAGTTTAATATTAATAAGTAAAATAATACACGTGTAACAGGAGGCTTCTGTCTTGTTTTACCAGATACTTGTACAGTGGTGAAATCACCATCCTTTTGAATCAAGTTGTCTCACTACATAAACTGGCCAGCAAGTACCACATTGCAGCCCTGCAGCATGGCATTATTGAATACATGACTCAACACCTTGCCACTGCTTTTCCACAAGGCCATGTGGTCAGGTGGTATCATTACTCGGTCAGGATAGGTGACGAAGAACTACAGGAAAGATGCAAGCGGTTTCTGGCTTGGAATATGTCCAGTGTCATTCACAGCCCAGAGTGGCAAACAGTTAGCGATGACCTGATGATTGCCCTGCTCCAACGCTCCGATCTGGTTGTGGAAAATGAACTGGAAATCTATTATGCAATCGAAGAATGGATAAAGAAGAACCAACCTGATGTCACAGTCACAGACACCGTTCTCAAGTCAATCCGTTACGCCATGATCAGCCCCCAGCATCTGTTCCACATGCAGAAGCAATCACCCATCATCAACGAGCATTATAGTTCCGTCCACGACTTACTTTTCCTTGCTTTCCAGTTTCACTCCACCACACCCCTGGTGTTTGCCAAATATTTCGATGTCAATTGTAGCCTCTTTATACCAAGGAATTATTTGTCTAGTTCCTGGGGATCCCCATGGGTGATCAATAACCCTGCTCGAGATGATCGTAGCAACAGCTTCCAAACCCAGCTGACGGCCAGTAACTCCGACTCGAGCAAAAGGGTGACATGGAACGCTCTCTTCTCACCAAGGTGGAAGCCCGTCAACTCCAGGCACTCTCACTCTTCATATAGTTATGGAGCACTCCAGACCCGCAGCCCAGAAGATGGTAGGCCAAGGATAATAATCAACCCTGCTACCAACAGCGTTGGCTTTGCAGGAGTCAGCTTTCAGAAGACTATCTTGGTGAAAGTGCAGCAAGATGGAAGGTCCTACGTGAAGCACGTGTATAATTTCCACCAAAGTACCCAAGAAACCGGTGACTTCCTTTTTCAAGCTGATCTCCAGAAACGTTCCTCAGAGTACTTGATTGACAATTCTCTTCACCTTCACATTATCATTAAACCCATTTACCAGCCATTGATTAAAGTGATAAATTGATTAAATGATTGGTTTCGGAAGAAGAGGTTCATCCAAAAACAGTCACTGTAAATAAAGTCTAGTGCATGTAGAAACTGGGAAACCCTAACTGCCTGATAGATGCCTTTTAATATATAACGGTCGGTCCCTCGTCCATAGCTGACATTCCAAAAATTCCACAATTGATCAGTCCATTTCTAGCAATGGACAATAGACAATAGACAATAGGTGCAGGAGTAGGCCATTCGGCCCTTCGAGCCAGCACCGTACAGTGTACAATCCCGTCTACCTGTGCCCTCCGGCAAGTCTGTTAACAAATTGAATGGTTGCCGATAGTTGAAAGTAGACCACACCAGCAAAGATGACTAGAAAAGTTGATAGAGCCTCCAAGAAATGAAAAATAAAATGTTTAGAATCTATTCCACTTATTATCGTGTAATTAAAAATCATGATCATTTGTGGCCTACTGTGTATAGTGAACATTTTCCTACCCTCTCAAGGGTCCTTTCATTGGCCAAGTATTTCCTTCATGAAATGTACACAAATTTTAAGAATAATTTGGTGATGTAATATTCCCCAAATACAACCTAATACTCACTTATTTTGTTTAATGACAATAAAACTAGATTAAAATTTACAACCTGAAACATCATCATTAAGAAAATATCAAATAATAAGTGCCCCAGTGTAGGAGGTTCATGCTGTCAACCATTTTAACATCGTGCTGGAGTGGCTCAATGTATCAGACAGCATCTGTGGAGGAAACGGGTAGGCGACGTTTCGGGACTCTTGTTCACACTCGACCCAAAAAGTCACCTATCCATATCCTCCACAGATGCTGCCTGACCCGCTGAGTCAGTCCAGCACTTTGTGCTTTCCTCAAGATTCCAGCATCTGCAGCTCTGAGCAAAAACAGTTTGAATACATTAAATATTATTTGGACCAAACGGTGTGTTTTTGTCCTGATTCACTTTGGCTATTGATGAGACAGACCATTGCATGTACAATAACTATGCATCCTTCATCATCATTTAAAAAAAAAAAGAAGCTCCTCCATGATCCACACCAATGGACCAAATGCAAGTCAGAGACTGGTGAAGCAGTGAGAATTGAAACAGCCACACCTTTACATGTGCAAGGAGCCACAATAGCTCCTGCCGCTTGTTTGGCCATGAACAGAAGCAAGTAGAGACGATTGTCCTGTTAATATTCTTGTCTGCTTCATGAATGGTTTTGAAATTAATGACCACGCCACACTAGACAACAATAGTGAATCACGTTTTTGCAAGGAGAAGCTTTCCTCAAGGTTTCCTTGGGCTAATATGAGGCTCTGCTTTAATCTTGGTATTTCTTGAAGTTGTATACCAAATTGAACTTTACTTACACCATTTACAAACCATCCATAATTCCATAAAAATGAGCCTTTCTCCATTCCTTTCTTGTATCTCCGCCATTGGCGGGCAGATTATCAGTCTTGTTGCCTTGCTCTGCACCATGTCCAAGCATGGATCTGCTTCGACCAGGTATAGGATTAATTTATCATGACTTCTCCAAAATTGTGATCAGTTGACCTGGCAATTCTGTTTAATTGTTTTGGTTAATTTATTATTTCCCCAAAGTGATTTCACAATAAATGCAGAAAAAGGCAATAATATGTTTTCTGTTTCACTCTTAGCTACTTCGGCAACATCTGTAACATCTGCAGCATCTATAACACAACCGTAATTCTCAAAGTATTTATTCCTGCACACCTATCTGCGATACAAGTACATCTACTCTATTAGTTTAATTCAGCACTGATTTACTTAAGCTCATTTTTTACTGTAGGACCCTGGCTGCTTTCACTGAACCAACTGCACACAGACTGGGAACCTTACCCGTCTGCGTTGGGTTTTGGCACTGAGGTCAATTGATTGACCTCATTGCCTAAGCAGATTCACATGCTGATTCACAGCAGTGTCATAGTCATAAAAACATACACCATGGAAACAGACCCCTTCTGCCAATCGAGTACACACCATCGACCACCCTTTTACACGAATCCTACATCAGACCCTTGAATGAATCTCTTACAAGGTAAGTATTCCCGATCCCCCAATATACCTCACTGAGATCCTTGCACTCTTTATTCCATCTGCACTTCCCCTGCAGCTGTAACACTATACTCTGCATGATTTGACTATATGCATATATGGCTTTTTTTTATAATCCCTATTTTTTCCCCATTTTCTCAACAATCATCTCACTGAAATAGCCTGGATTCTACCACTCACATTCAATCGGGGTCATTTACAGTGGCCAATTAACCTACCAGTCCATCTATGTTTGGGATGTGGGAGGAAGCTGGAATACCTGGAGCAAAATCCTACCATCCCAGGAATAACATGGAAACTCCACACAGACAGCACTGAAAATCAGCTCAAACCCAGGTCGCTGGTGCTGGGAGACAATGGTTCTATCAACCTGTCCATTTAGTCAGACCTCCACAATTTAGTACGGTGATGAGTATATTAGCTTTCTGGTCATCACAAGGTTTGTATTACCAATGCTCTTTTAAGGACCGGCATGTTGCAAATTGGAATAAAGCAAAAGGAATACTTTTCCAGCTCCTGCTGCATGAACACCTCACCAGAAACCACATACAATCTGCTCATTGTTAAGATGAAGAAATATCAAACATGCACGGTGGCGTTTAAAAGAAAGTGCATGGTAATTCAGTCTCATAGGAGCAGTTTTAGGAACCTCTTGATTAGAAAGATATGGGAAATTCCCTGATCATGTATCTATACACAAGAAATGGCTCGACTGTAGTCATGTATTGTCTTTCCACTGACTGGTTAGCACGCAACAAAAAAGCTTTTCACTGTAAGTGACATTAAATTAAACTGAACTGATATAATAATAAATAATTATCAATAGTTTTGCAACTTATTTATGGATGGCAAACATTTCAAAGTTTTACATAAAAGGTCTATGTTGGTGCTTAGGGTCAGAACTAAAAAGGCTGAAGCAGCATTCGGTTTTTATGCTCCACACCTGTGGAACAAGCTCCCTGAACACCTGAGGTGTGCACAAACTGTAAGCGCATTTAAATCAGGCCTAAAAACACTGTTGTTTACTATAGCTTTTCCATAACCCGACATGCAGGTAATCCTAACCGTCTAATTTTAACCCTTTTATGTGCTTTTTAAAATCGTTTTATTGTTTCATTGATGTTGTTTTATTATTCATACATTTGTCGTATTGCTTATTTTGCAATTTTTAATTATTGACTATTTTATTTTTTCTTTCCTGTAAAGCACCTTGAATTGCAGTTTGCACGAATGGTGCTGTACAAATAAATTTGCCTTGTCTTGCCTTGCCTTATCAGTGCTATTTTTGTAGACAAAAAGGGCCAGAACGCATATAAATTAAAAATTAAACTACATTTATCAACATTTTTTCCATCAATATCCCCCCTCTTTTATTTTGATTTTGTGACATCTAAACTAATAATGAAAAAAGATGAAATCAACCCATTTAAAATTTTTAATTAAAAAAAGGTATAATTAGTTTTTAACTATTTAAAGGTGCCAGTACACCCCACTGGTGCGTAACAACAACAAAAAAACACTATTATTAAGATGTATGTCTTGCTTAATCCTTGGGTGTGGCTTGGAGGTGTTAAATGATCACATAAAGACCTTTTTAAGGCATTGTTATTCGTGGTTTAATAATCAAGCTGAGAATGATTTGTAAAAGATTAGGGATGGAGATAAATACATAAAGTGCTAGATTAACTCAGCAGACCTCTTGGGTCGTGACTCTTCTCCAGGAATGCTGCTTCACCGCTGAGTTACTCCAGCACTTTGTGTTTATTTGTAAACCAGAATCTGCAGTTATTTTTTTCTACATTCAGGGATGGAGGTTTGGTTTACCCATTGGATCCATCACCATTCAGTTCAATTCATAGGAATAGGAATACTTTGTCACATGTGACTAGGCACAGTAATATTCTTTGCTTGCATACACAATGTACACAAATAGCAGCCACCTACGGCGCTGACAAAGTTACAAAGCACGCCGACATCTCTTTTTGTTCCCCCACCCCAACAGTTCCCCCACGTCGGGTCCCCATTGTCCTTTGTCCACCTCCCCCCCCCTCCCCCATTGTCCATTGTTCTACCCCCACCTCTCTCACGGCGGTCCCCCCATGCCGTGTCCTCCATTTCAATGGAGTTGAAGAACAAGTGGAATACAATGCTATCCAAAATTACTGCTTACATCTTAAAGTGGTAACTCAAATTTCACTGTACCTTAATTGGTACATGTGATGATAAACTGACCTTGAAACCTTGAAAGTGGGAGATCTAAGAGTCTGATCTAGTAAAAATATTTGTTCGAAGTTTCGCTGCTGTCAATATAAAATCTGAATACTTGTCGAGCTGTAAGAGTTAGATCAAAATAGCTTTAGGCTTATTATTTGCACAGTTTGCTGGCATGCTGTCCAATCAAATCACATAATACTGTACATGAATACAATCAAGTCAAACCCAAGTAGAGTGAACAGAAAGAGACAGGTTTACCATAGATGTAAATGAAAAACATTAAATAGTTGTGTTAGTATCCAGCACATACCGTATTTAAGATTGTTACTGAAATCAAAGAATCAAGCTGAGGTATAATATATCTGTCCTAAGAAATGAAACAGAAGTGAGCAATAAATTGTCAAACACATCTCTCACATGTTTGAACGCTCTTATACTTTTTTTTGTGATGGTGCCCAAGCATGAGTTCATTACAAAAATTAAAATGTGCTGAATCTGCAATGCAATGTTGTCTCCATTAAATCACGTTCTCTGCTCATGCAGGTAAGGTGGTAATGATATTGCTGGAGGCAAGACTATTCTTTGTTTTCTGCGTGGTCAAGACAGCATATTGTGAAATGTATGAAATGCTGCGCTATGTATTTCTGCTTGTGGCCCTTATCTTAAAGCACAACATTATATAATCAATCGCTGCATATTACTTCATTTTTGCTATGATATAAAGGAGCCTGTTCGACCCATTGAACACACGATGACTCCCAGAGTAATCAGATCAATCCCATTATCCCAATTAAGAGAGTCAAAATAGTTTTATTGTCAAATGTCCTGAAATGGAACAATGAAATTCTTCCTTGCACAGCACAACATACATGTAAACATAGTACTCAGTCAGCATCATAACAAAGAACAAAAATAAGTTCAATATATAAAACCTATTATTACCCTCATCACCTATTCTCTCTCATCTGCCCAATAATCCTACTCCCACCCCCGCCCATATACACAAGGAATAAATTACAGTTGTCAATGAAACTATTAGACTTACCCGCACGTGGGCAGAAACCAGAGCAAACATGGGAAATCCCAGGGAGAAGGTACAAACTCCAAACACACATTGAAACAGAGGTCAGAAACAAACCTACTGCACCACTATGCCGACCTTTGTTTGCCTTGTGTTATAAATGAGCACTCAATGATGGAATCAAACTGATATTACAGAGGATCTTAGCCAAAAATAATGGCTAAACATTGAAATTAATTCTAAGAACAAAAATATATAAAAATATGAGAGGGACAGATAGGTGTTGTTCTTTCAGTTGGTATGTGGCCTCATTCTGTCAATGGCCTTGGAATAAGTGACTATTTGTGTATTTGAACAGCCCCCCCCCCCCCCCCCCCCATTTTCTCCCCTCTTTCCTGTGTCCCCGCCCTGACACACAAGGCAACCATTTTTCTACTATCCCAAACCCTTCCACCAATAACTATCTCTCTGCCTTTATATATCACTCCTCTTTTTCTTTGACACTCTTTTATCTCCTTTTCGTCACTAGCCTTAGTCCACCCATCTTCCAATCAACCCTCCCTCACATGTATCCACCTATCACTTGTCATGCTTTGTCCCGGCCTCACCTCTTTTCCAGCCGTTCCCCCTACTACAATCGGTCTGAAGAAGGGTCCTGACCAGAAACATCCCCTATCAATGTCCTCCAGAGATGCTGCCTGACCCATTGAACACTGAAGCACTTTGTGTTTTACTTTAACTAGAAATATTCCTTTTTTCAAGCGTTAAAGTGGCATTACCAATCTCCCAAATTCTGTTTTGGAATGCTCAAGAAAGCTAATGTAGATTCATGGTACCCTTTCCAAAATAGCACTAGCAGTCTCCCTCCTGTATCGACACTCCTTTTTATAAAGACCAGGCATTCCAGACCACAGAAACCAATCCTTAATGGTTCACAATAACACCAACATTCTTTCAGCCATTATGAGTACAAGAGAATGACGTTGTGTTGTGGGAATGGGAGGATGCAAGCAATGTCCACAGGGCAGGGCAGAGCAACCTGTGTAGGCCTCGGCAGAATCATATGCACGAGAAAGCCTTCTTGAGCAAAGCCACCCATGGCAGGATGACACCAGGGTGATGTTTGCAAGGTGAGAATGTCCTACAACATAGACAAATGCACCCCGCCGAGATAAATGCTATTGTAGCATTTCTCATCAATTGCTCTCACTTAAGATACGAAGAATGAGTGGAGACACAAGCAACTGTGGAGGTTCGAATCTTGCGTAGAGCACAAAGTATTGAAGTAATAACAGGTCGTGCAGCATCTCTGGAGGATGTGAATAGGCAGGATAGTGGGAGAAATTGGTGCATGGTGGTGGGAGGGTATAGGAAAGAGGGCCCAGGGAATTTCACTAGGCTATTTCACTTGTGAGGCCCCCCTCCCAATCCCCCACCCCCACAACTAGAGGACCATGACTACCCGACAGTGACTGTGTAACACTTTTAGATCCTACTGTATGTTGTCATTAAACAGCTGGTTTTAAAATACATATTGGATTCACCGCGGAGTGGGCGATGCCTTACCTGGATCGCCGTTTGAAGCTCCGGAGTGTTGGGCCTGCTTTTTCAACATCAGAGCTGTGGTTTGCGGAGCTCCCAGCCTCGGGCCGCGCTGATTTCAACATTGCGGAGCCCTGGGATCCCTTTGCCGAGGGCCACTAGCGTGAATCTCTGCCCAGCTCAGCCTGTGGACTTTGGGAGCCATGGTCTCCAGTAGGAAGTAGCCGATTCGGAGGTCCAAGCCGCTGATAGTGTTCTTCCGTTCCGACGTCAGAGTTTCATCATCCCAGCGAGAGGGCCTGAGCATCGGGCCGCTCGTAGCGGCGATTGCGGGGGGCTCGAGAGGAGGGGGTCCGTTGGAGATGGGAAAAGGGATCATCTAAGGTGAGGACTCCTTCCCATGGAAGACCACTGTGAGGCGGAGGCGACAGAAGAAGAGCTCCAAATCACGGCGTGTGCGGAACTCATTGAGGTGGGAACGGAGGGGGACAAAGGTGAGGCCTCTGATGAGGACAGACTGTTTGGTATCTGAGAGGAGGAGGTCAGGGGGGATGATGAACACACGGCAAGGATGGAGGTTGGGGCCGGAGGAAGGTAGGTGAGTGGACTGAGGCCGAGGCGATCTCTGATGGGGGTGGTGGTGGGTGGGGAAGAGCTGGGGTCACATGGTTTGAGGGGGATGGGGATGACCCAATGGAATTGGGGGGACTGGCATTAGGACCCAGCACAGTCAAACCCAGGGGAGTGGGAGTGCAGCGTGGAAGCTTCAGGCTTGGTGCTGAGTCGAGGCTGCAGGTAAGGCGATGGCTGCGTGCTGCTGCAGGGCAGTGGAGTGGCGAGGGTCGGTGGAATCGATGGTGGAAAACCGCGGGGAGTGCCACTGATGGTAGGTTTTGTAATGATTAGTAACTGGGAGATCCAGCAGGCTTTGGTGGACAGAGCACAGGTGTTCAGCAAGCAGAAAGGTTGCTTAGTCAAGGCTTGACCAGTAAAGCTTCTGTACTATAAATCTGTGCTTTAAATAGAGAGGTATGTTATTGCCAGGGTCATTACATTGGTGACCTTGTGTGGGTATATACAAATCCAGCTGAAACATCAGCACACATGGCAATGCCGAACACCATCTATCAGTAGGAACGTTGGATTGCTGGAAATTTCAGCATCTCCTGCCACCTACTGGCAATGTCCGGAAATTAAGTTTCCACTTCCAGAGAACAACCTCTCGTTCAGCACTTCCTGCATAAAAAATTGGCACAAGTTTCTGGACTAACTCAGCAGGTTAGGCAGCATCTCCGGAGAACGTGGATAGACATGGGTATCGACCTAAAACGTCACCTATCCATGTTCTCCAAAGATGCTGCCTGACTGGAGGACGAGACAGATGTTCGGCAGCTGTGGCAGGGTCTGAATGCAATCACCTCCTACAAGGCAAAACCAGGAGGCAGCTCGAATGCCGGTGTAACATCACTCCCTGACGAGCTCAATGCGTTTTACGCACGCTTTGACAGGGAGAATACTGATGTGCCTTCCCGATCCCCCATTCGCTGCGATGGCATTTCAGTCTCAGTCACAGAAGCCGAAGTCAGGAAATCCTTCAGAGGGGTGAACCCCCGAAAAGCACCTGGTCCTGATGGTATACCCGGTCGTGTTCTAAAAACCTGTGCGGACCAACTGGCAGGAGTTTTTACGGACATTTTCAACCTCTCACTTCTGAGGTCTGAGGACCCCACCTGCTTTAAAAGGGCATCAATTATACCGGTGCCCAAGAAGAGTAAGGTGACATGCCTCAATGACTATCGACCAGTGGCACTAACGCCGGTGGTGATGAAGTGCTTTGAGAGGTTGATCATGGAGCAAATTAACTCCTACATCGACAAAAACCTGGACTCACTGCAGTTCGCGTACCGCCACAACAGATCAACGGTGGATGCGATCTCGCTGGCCCTCCACTACGCACTGGACCACTTGGACAACAAAAACTCATATGTCAGGCTGTTATTCATTGATTACAGCTCGGCATTTAACACAATCATCCCCTCCAAACTGGTTACCAAACTCGCAGAACTGGGTCTCTGCGCATCCCTCTGCAACTGGATCCTTGACTTCCTCGTCCACAGACCACAGTCTGTTCGTATTGGTGGAAATGTGTCAGCCTCAATAACAATCAGCACGGGAGCACCTCAAGGCTGCGTGCTCAGCCCCCTGCTGTACTCACTCTATACCCATGACTGCGTAGCGAACCACAGTGCGAACTCCATCATCAATTGCCAGCGCAATAACCTGGCCCTCAACACCAGCAAAACCAAGGAACTGATTGTGGACTTTGGAAGGAGTAGGAGGGGGACCCACAGCCCCATTTATATCAACGGGTCGATGGTTGAAAGGGTCAAGAGCTTCAAATTCCTGGGCGTGCACATCTCTGAAGATCTTTCCTGGTCCGAGAACACTAATGCAATCATCAAAAAAGCACATCAGCGCCTCTACTTCCTGAGAAGATTACGGAGAGTCAGATTGTCAAGGAAGACTCTCTCTAACTTCTACAGGTGCACAGTCGAGAGCATGCTGACCGGTTGCATCGTGGCTTGGTTCGGCAATTTGAGCGCCCTGGAGAGGAAAAGACTACAAAAAGTAGTAAACACTGCCCAGTCCATCATCGGCTCTGACCTTTCTTCCATCGAGGGGATTTATCGCAGTCGCTGCCTCAAAAAGGCTGGCAGTATCATCAAAGACCCACACCATCCTGGCCACACACTCATCTCCCTGCTACCTTCAGGTAGAAGGTACAGGAGCCTGAAGACTGCAACAACCAGGTTCAGGAATAGCTACTTCCCCTCAGCCATCAGCCTATTAAACCTGGCTCGGACAAAACTCTGATTATTAGCAACCACTTTCTGTTATTTGCACTATTTGATTTTTAAATATGGTAGAAGTGTTGGGGAAAAGGGGTGAGATTTAATAAGTTATTCTTCTTCTCACTCCTTTTCGAGCTTGTACAGACACAGAGTTAGACATTGGAACTTTGATTTTGTTCTTCTCATTGCTTTGTAAATATTGATTGTAATGTCCAATTGTTTGATAATTTCGATTTTGTTAATATTAATGTCTTTAATGTCTTTACTTGTTCAGAATAAATAAATAAATAATAAATAAATAAATAAATAAATCAGTTTATTTATTCATGTGTGTATATATTTATATCATGGCATATGGACACATTTATCTGTTTTGTAGTAAATGCCTACTATTTTCTGTGTGCTTAAGCAAAGCAAGAATTTCATTGTCCTATACAGGGACACATGACAATAAACTCACTTGAACTTGACCTGTCGAGTTACTTCAGTACTTTGTGTCCTTTTGTGTATAATTAAACAGCATCTTTAGTTCCATGTTTCTACAAGATCAGTATTGGAGTGGGAAAGAGAGTTAAAATGGTTAGCAACTATGAAATCCAACAGGCCTTGGCGGACCGAACATAAGAATGTTGGCTAAGTCAGCAAATGTATTGATTATCTTTAGCCTGATCAGTGTAGATGCCTACAAACACTGTCCAAACACAGCGATGCAAGATAAGCCCACAAATATCATGTAACTTGCTGGAATCAACTGCTGGAAACCCTCAGGCCAGGCAGCATCTGAGGAAAGAGGAACAGAATTAATGTTTGAGGTTAAATACATGTTGGCTTGGAGGAGAACAACAATCAGTTATGTACATATACTACATAAATTATATGCATTACTAAAAAATGGTTAATGTAATAAAAAGGAACTGCAGATGCTGGTTATTCCAAAGATAGACACACAATGTTGGATAACTCAGCGAGTCAGGTAATGGAGAAAATGGATAGGTGAAGTGTGTAGCATTTTGTGTCCATCTTTACTAAAAAATGTTCCCCATTTTGCCAGTGGGTATTTGTTGCTGCTTGCATTGCAATGTGGTAATGAGCAATCAAGTGTCATGTGTGACATAAATAGTCTGAGTCAGCCTACATATTTCTGGGGATAATGTTTCTGAGAGTGACGGTTGGCCTGATTTTCAATGTAACAGCAATGCAGGAGACACAAGGAACTGCAGATGCTGAAATCGCAGGTATAACACAAGGGTCCCAACACAAACAATCACTATCTATGACCTCCATAGATACTGCCTGGCCCGCTGAGTTACTCCAACACTTTGTGTTTTAACAGCAGTGCAGGCAGAAGTTTACCTGGCTTATACAAAAATGTTAAATTGTCTATTATTAAAAGCTATTATTCTCTGAGTGAACAGTGCCAGCCTCTCTAGATCAAGATGGTCATTTCCCAACATGGATTTACTATTGAGGTCACTAGATAAAGAAAATCAGCGCCATCTGAAAGGAATAAAATGACCGTATTTTGTTAATAATTACAAATAATGAAGAGATTAATTACATAGTATTCAAACATGTAAGTGAACTTTGATCAATTACACATATATCAGCAATTTTTCTTCATAAAGGTCATTAATGACACTTAGGGATGGGCAACAATGGAAGTATTGGTGGTGATATCCTGTGAACAAATATACTTAAAAAACAGCACTACTGCTTGTAGGAGCATAATGTACAATGTACAAATTGGCTTCCATTGTTACTACATTACACTACGTTTATTTGTTGTAAAACAGCTTGAAATGTTCTAAAAGTACCGTAAAAGGTGCTGTAGAAATGCAAATCTTTCCAACCACTTAGTGAGAGACTGCAGCAGTATGTGGTGACGGACACACCAAAGCTTGGTGCAGCCAACCCCAAGGCTCTGTGGGGGAGAGCCACAGTCTAGGGTCTTTCTGCTGGTGGACATTGAAGTCCAGTTGGGACCCCCCTCAAACAAGGGAAGGGGCAAGGGTGTTTTGCTCAAATGCCGGTGCGAATACCACTAAGTATGATACTGAGAATGTATGAATCATTTTTGCACAGGTTTGCTTTGTATGTTTTATTCTAAATATAAAATATGTTTGTAAAAAGATCTACCAGTAAATGGGTGCCAATCACCATTTGCCTGAGCATGCTCAAAAATACACAGCATGCCATTCCCCTCCCACAAGGTGAACTTGAGTTGCATATGAAACTAACCAGTTGCATCAAGGGTGAGACCTAATGTCTTTTTTAGTGTAGATAGACACAAAAAGCTAGAGTAACTGGGCGGGTCAGGTAGCATCTGTGGAGAAAAGGAATAGGTGACGTTTCGGGTCGAGACCCTTCTTTGGATTTCTGTGTATCCATGAGGAGCAGGTACTTTATTTCTTGTTTCAGTTTAGTTTATTGTCACGTGTACCAAGGTACAGTGAAAAGTTTTTGTTACGCGCTAACCAGTCAGCGGAAAGACTGAAGACTCAACCCAAAACGTCACCTTTTCTCCAGAGATGATGTCTGACCCGCTTAGTTACTCCAGTTTTTTGTGTCTATCAGCGGAGAAACAATACATGATTACAATCGAGCCATTTATTGTGTATAGATACATGATAAGGGAATAATGTTTAGTGTAAGATAAAGCCAACTAAGTCCGATCATAGATAGGCCGAGGGTCTCCAATGTGGTAGATAGTTCAGGACAGCTCTCTGCTTGTGGTGGATGGTTCAGTTGCCTGATAACAGCTGGAAAGAAACTCCCTGAATCTGGAGGTGTGTGTTTTCACATTTTTATAACTGGAGTGATCTTGTTACATGGAAATTGATATTAGTGCATATAAAGTATGTAATGTATGCAATGTTTGTATTAGTCATAAACATGTCAATGCGAGTACCGTCTTGAGGCCAGGGGAAGAAGCTGCCAAGTTTGCCTGTGCCTCGTCACTGATAACGAGTGATCTTCTAGATGCTTCTGTTTGTAGGTGGAAATAAAGCGGGCTCGCAGATCTCATCGGTGTCGGACGTGTCTTTATTGTGCTAGTCACAACAGGGTCTCACTCAGACATTACAAAGTGCTTTATTTGTGGTGAAGTGCTTTGGAACGCACTCTGGTCATGATCATAGAAATTCCAATACATGAAAAACTTTAACTGTTGACTGGCAGCTTCCTCTTTAAATCTTTAAGAAGGAACTGCAGATGCTGGAAAATCGAAGGTAGACAAAAGTGCTGGAGAAACTCAACGGGTGCGGCAGTATCTATGGAGCGAAGGAAATAGGCAACGTTTCGGGCCGAAACCCTTCTTTAGACTTTTGTCTACCTTCCTCTTTAAATCTTCCTCTTTCACCTTGGCTCATCCACCCTCCCCCGCAGGTGTCTCACCCTCCTCTGTGTAAAGAGTCCCACACCAGCATTCACTGACTCCCCAGCACCTCATCCAGATTATGCTAACACACAGGGAGTTCAACGGCCTTGGGCAAGTAACAGGCTTATCCTGTTGTTTTGGCACGATACATCTCCAAAATCATAATACTCAAAAGCAGAATACTGATGGGAGTTTCAATGAAACGCCATGTTTCACTCTGATTGCAGACGCATTTATTAGCAATATTTAGCAACTGGAGTTTCTTCGTTTAAAATCTGCAATGCCTGATATCAAGATACCTCTGGTGGTCCCAAATTCTTTATAATTAATCAGATATTCTATTTAGAAGGCTTTGAAATTGCACATCGCAAAACATGGTAAGACAAGGATCAACACATTTGTTTTTATTAATGTTGCTTGAGATATGTTGGTTGGGACAATGGTGCAAGATGAATGTTGAGAGGAACAACTCTACTATTTCTCAGATGATGCTCTGGACGTTCTGGCATAAAACAGCCGTATTGGATGTATCACCATCAAATATCACTCACTCGTGTATGATTAATGTCCTGGAGGGTCCTTATTGTAGATCTTGAGATGGCTGAAGAGGCTAATCCTGGAGTCGCAGATTTTATTGCAATGTCATGTGATAGGAGCAGAATTAGGCCATTCGGCCCATCATGTCTACTCCACCATTCAATCATGGCTGATCTATCTCTCTCTCCTAACCCCATTCTCCTGCCTTCTACTCATAACCCCTGACACCTGTGCTAATCAAGAATCTATCTCGGCCATAAAAATACCAATGGGCCATGGACTCCCCCAGCATCGGGAACATTTTTCCTGTATCTACCCTGTCCAATCCTCTAAGAATTTTAGATGTTTCTATAAGATATCCACTCATACTTCTAAATTCCAGCGACCCATTCTTTCATCATACGTCAGTCCCGCCATCCCGGGAGTTAACCTGGAAAACCTACACTGCACTCCCTCAATAGCAATAATGTCCTTCCTCAAATTAGGAGACCAAAATTGCAACAATACTCCAGGTGCGGTCTCACCAGGGCCCTGTACAACTGCAGTAGGACTTCCTTGCTCCTAAGCTCAAATCCTCGGCAGAAGTACCCAGCAATGGACTAGCTCAGCTTAAAAGCATTGTCATATCTACCCAAATCCACAGCTTCTTCACCTTCATTGTCACCTTTTCCACAGCCAACAATGGACCATTGTGGGCTCCACCTTTTGTTGGTCATCGGTGCCAGTTCCAATATGTTCAATACCTTTTCATACCCCTAATTTCCCTCTACCCTGATTCTCAGTCTGAAGAAGGGTCTCGACCCGAAATGTCACCTATTCTTTTTCTGCAGAGATGCTGTCTGACCCTCTGAGATATTCCAGCATTTTGTGACTACCTTCACCTTTTCTGAAGGTAGACACAAAATGCTGGAGTAACTCAGCGGGTGAGGCAGCATCTCTGGAGAGAAGGAATGGGCGACGTTTCGGGTTGAGACCCTTCTTCAGACTGAAGTCAGGGGAGGGGGCGGGACAAAGATAGAATGTAGTCGGAGACAGTAAGACTAGTAGGAGAACTGGGAAGGTGATGGCGAGAGAAAGCAAGGGCTTTCTGAAGTTAGAGAAGTCAATGTTCATACCGGTGGGGTGTAAACTACCCAAGCGAAATATGAGGTGCTGTTCCTCCAATTTGCGCTGGGCCTCACTCTGACAATGGTTCCGCAGCATCTGGTTCCACAGCATCTTCGGACATGCATCCAAGTAACTCAGCAGGGGGGATTCTGCCTTCAACACCCTGTCAGGTAAAGAGATCCAGGTATGGAGACACAAGGAACTGCATGTTGTAATCCTCAGTTAAACACAAAATGCTGGAGTGACTCAGCAGGTCAGACAAAGGAAACAACCCTGCTTTATCCAATCTTTCTGCACGGCTACAATTTTCAGTTCTGGCAAAAGCTTGTAAACATCCTCTGCAAACTGAAGGCCTTCACTTCTTTCCTGTAACCTGTCAATTGGTGAATAATTTCCATTCAAATAATTAAACAATTAGATTTCAATGATTCTTCCCCATGACAGAGCATAACAACTAATTTAGCAGTTTTGGTTTCCTGAAGTCTTTCTCTTTCCAGAACCTTATATAAGAAATCATTTAACGATAAATGGAAAGGTTTCAAAACAGATTTACAATGGCAACATCATTGATGAATGTCACATTGGGAATAACCACTTGCTTGCAATGCTCCATTGTTGACAAGATTTCAGCTCCCAAAGGGTTTCTAACTAAAAAACAAAGGCTTTCAGGCATTATTTTGTTGTAGAAACAAAGAACTGCAGATGCTGGTTACTACGTCTAAAGATGAGTCTCAACCCGAAAAATCGCCTATCCATGTATCTCCAGAGATGCTGCCAGACCTGCTGAGTTACTCCGGCACTTTGTATTATTTTGCTGTGTTCAATTAGATGTTCAATTTATGTGCTTCCCAGAGCTCTATTCTGAAGAATGATTTACAGAAAATATCAAGATGTTTGGCTCACTGCAGGCAACAAGCAAGAGCAATTAAAGAACCTTTTAATGAACATCACAATTGATTCTGCCACCATACCATTCCTCTGGACAATGCCTTCAGGTTCCATTAAATCATTGTGCAAAAAGTTTTCACCTCGTCACTTTTGCCATCTTCATTATATTTCCCTGGTTGTTGACCCTTGGAGAAAGGTAGACACTCTTACTCAATACCCTGACTGATGAAGGCAAGTAGGAAGGAACTGCAGATGCTGGTTTCAACCAAAGATACATACAAAAAGCTGGAGTAACTCAGCAGGACATGCAGCATCTCTGGAGAGACGGAATATGTGACGTTTCATAGAAACATAGAAATTAGGGGCAGGAGTAGGCCATTCGGCCCTTCGAGCCTGCACCGCCATTCAATATGATCATGGCTGATCATCCAACTCAGTATGCCGTACCTGCCTTCTCTCCATACCCTCTGATCCCCTTAGCCACAAGGGCCACATCTAACTCCCTCTTAAATATAGCCAATGAACTGGCCTCAACTACCCTCTGTGGCAGAGAGTTCCAGAGATTCACCACTCTCTGTGTGAAAAAAGTTTTTCTCATCTCGGTTTTAAAGGATTTCCCCCTTATCCTTAAGCTGTGACCCCTTGTCCTGGACTTCCCCAACATCGGGAACAATCTTCCTGCATCTAGCCTGTCCAACCCCTTAAGAATTTTGTAAGTTTCTATAAGATCCCCTCTCAATCTCCTAAATTCTAGAGTATAAACCAAGTCTGTCCATTCTTTCTTCATAAGACAGTCCTGACATCCCAGGAATCAGTCTGGTGAACCTTCTCTGCACTCCCTCTATGGCAATAATGTCCTTCCTCAGATTTGGAGACCAAAACTGTACGCAATACTCCAGGTGTGGTCTCACCAAGACCATGTACAACTGCAGTAGAACCTCCCTGCTCCTATACTCAAATCCTTTTGCTATGAAAGCTAACATACCATTCGCTTTCTTCACTGCCTGCTGCACCTGCATGCCTACTTTCAATGACTGGTGTACCATGACACCCAGGTTTCAGGTCAAGACCCTTCTTCAATGCCATACACCTTTTGTACCACTCTATCTACTTGTGTTGCCATTTTCAGGGAGCTGTTGGGAGAGGGACTGTTGTGGATTCCCTTGTGCTGCAGCTGGTAGTTTGGAAGTGTATAAGACCATGAGGGGGATACGGTGAATCCAGTCTTTTACCCAGAGTAGGGGAATCAAGAACCAGAAGATGTAAGTTTAAGGTGAGAGGGGATAGATTTAATAGGGATCTGATGGGGCAATTTTTTCCACATGTATATGGGTATATGGAACTAGCTGCCGGTGGCAAGTTCTATAACAACATTTAAAAGATATTTGGACGGGTACACAGAGAGGAAAGGTTTGGAGCAAGGGTGTAAATTTCACCTACCCAAGGAGTAAATTTGTTGATTCTGGATTAGTACATATTTTTTCTCATTGACTGTGTTTTGTTCTGGTATACCAGTATCTGTTCCTCATTAGTTGTTCATAAATAAGTGAAATAACATTATTACGTGCTATTAAAGTTGCAGGGGTAAATGGGACGAAAAAGGTTGGGAACCCCTGGGTTTAGAGGGATATGGGCCAAATGTGGGCAGGTGGGACTAACGTGGATGGGACATCTTGGTCAGCATGGGCAAGTTGGGCCCGTTTCTCTGCTGCGTGGCTATATTTCATCAAATATTGTGAGAGGGAAATGTCATAGTTGTCATTGAAATGGAGATGTCCTGCTGTTACACCAACACTTTGTGTTTTACTCGAGATATCATGTCTGTAGAATTTTAAACGATGCTGTCTTCGTCGTTCAAGTTGCAATGGCAGAATTTACGGAACCGAAACCCAACCAAGATGCAAACTCCAAATCGATTTTCTCGGAAATTCAAAACTGAAAGTAAGATTTGGACGTGGAGTGATAAAAACGAAAGTAACACCCGATGCAGCAGAGCAGAGCGGAGCATCGGCGGTGGGAGACTGGTCTCCGGGACACGGCGGAGGCTGCGACGTCCTCCTGCAACCCTACGCCCGCAGGGGCCGGAGCCCAGGCCCGGCTGCCCCGGGACAGTCCCAGGTCAGTTGCCACGTTTATTTCATCCAGCTTTCTTACCCCGACTGTTTTGTAAACAAGGATTGCTGCGACATAAAAACAGCGCCCGCCGTTGCGGTCTCTTGCGGAAAGGAGGGAGGGAAAGGGGGAGAGAGAGGAGGGAAAGGAGGGAGAGAGAGGAGGGAAAGGAGGGAGGAGAGGAGGAAGGAGGGAAAGGAGGGAGAGAGAGGAGGGAAAGGAGGGAGAGAGAGGAGGGAAAGGAGGGAGAGAGGAGGGAAAGGGGGAGAGAGAGGAGGGAAAGGGGCGAGGAACTGGTGGAGGGAAAGGCGTTTGCGGGGGAAGATGTGGGGAGAGTCAGAAAAGGAGAAAGGGATGACGAAAGAGGGAGAGATGGCAGGTGGAAGAAGGGATGGCAGAAGAGAGAAGGGGAGGAGTAGGGAAGTGCGTGTTTATGTGTGTGTGTGTGAGAGAGAGAGAGAGAGAGAGAGAGAGACCGTGTCCGCATCCCGCGGCGCTCGAGCAGCGGCCTCCATCCCTCCCTCAGCCGCGCGCTCTCCCCGCCGGCCGTTGGCGCGCGTGACGACGCCGCGCTGTCAGTGCTCGCGCCACGGCGGCCGCCCGTCACCTCAGCGCTTTGGTCTCCCCTCCCACCTCCACCTCCCCAACTCCTTCCTCCAACTCCCCCTTTTCCCCCAACTCCCGTTCACTTCCCCCCTCATTTTCTTTCCACTCGCTATCCCTTATCTTTCTTCCCCCCGCCATCTATTTCATTTTCCCTCTTCCCTCCCAATCACCACCACCCCCTCCCCTTTACGTTCTCATCCCCTTCACTTTCTTTTCCTCTCTATTCTATCTCAATTTCCTCCTTTCCCATCCCCAACCCATCCCCTCCTCCCTCTTCTTCCTCACCTCCTTCCATATCACTTTCTCTTCCCTTTCTTTCCCCTCTCTTTCAATTTCCTATCCTCCACCTCTCTGTTCACTCTTTCACCCTTGAAGGGCCTGGGGAAGAGGAAAGGTTATAGGGAAATGTGTGGTGAATGGAACTGAAGAAAGAAGGGTCTCGAGCCGAAACGTCACACATTCCTTCTTTCCAGAGATGCTGCCTGACCCGCTGAGTTACTCCAACATTTTGTGTCTACCTTTGATTTAAACCAGCAGTTCTTTCCTACACATGATGTAATCCTCTGAAGGCTGGTATAGAGTTAATGGATGAGTGGCCTCCATTAATGTCATTTATAAATATGATAAACAATGTGGGGAGGTGGTTATTGTCCAAATAGCACTTAATGCAGGAAAGTGTGAGGTGATGGTGAGCAAAAATAAACAGAAATTGTGAGCAAGAAACGATATATCGGAAATGGAAAGGATCTCAGACGTGAATCCGTCATAAATGCGTCTTGAAATAAATTTTACTCAGATGCAAGCTAAGGAATGGTATAATTGTCAGCTGTTCATTTGACAAAATCAGGACATTTTTTGGCTAATAATAAAATGACCTGATTTTGTCAAATGAACAGCTGACAATTATACCATTCCTTAGCTTGCATCTGAGTAAAATTTATTTCAAGACGCATTTATGATTCACGGATATTTAAATGGTGAATGTAGCTTCAGAAGCGTTTTCATTTTGCATGTTAAAACCCACCCGAGAACCATGGGCGATTTTGCAATTTTACTGAAGGATTTCTAACTTTTAATACTTTTCATCTAACAAATGAATAAAGATAACAAAGCCAATAATGCCTTACTTTTGATGAAATGCAGCGAGCAAATGCGATAATTCCCGATATTTTGGATCTTTAAATCTCCACGAAAAATGTCCGCTATCAACTTCCGCTTATTTTGCCCCTTCAGCTCCCTCTTGTATTTACCTTAGTTTCTATCTTTTTTTTGGACGGTAAATTTAGGTAGCTGTGCCTCACGGTCACCCTGACTGGCTCAGTAAATTGCAGCTCAAAACTTGGCCGTTTTCGATGTTTTTAACGGGTGTGAAAGTGCGTGTTTTCCCATTCACTAACATGTACCGGAAGTGACGCTTGTCCCCCAGTTAAAATTTTCGGTCATGTGGGTGCGGATCTACGCTCCAGTGACCTTTCGTGAAATCACCCTATAGGGCCAGGGCTGGGAACTACTGAGACATGGCTGCAAGATGGCCAGGGCTGGGAACTGAATATTCAAGGGTATACCACCTATCGAAAAGACAGACAGGTGGGGAGAGGGGGTGGGGGTGCCCTGTTGGTGAGGAATTAAATTCAGTCCCTTGCAAGGGTTGACATTGAAACAGGAGATGTGGAGTCCGTATGGATAGAACTAAGAAATTGTAAGGGTAAAAAGACCCCTAATGGGACTAATCTACAAGCCCCCAAACAGTAGCCTGGACATAGGGTGCAAGTTGAATCAGGAGTTAAAATTGGCATGTAGCAAAAGCAATGCTGTGGTTGTTATGGGAGATTTCAACATGTAGGTAGACTGGGAAAATCGGGTTAGTACTGGACCCCAAGAAAGGGACTTTGTAGAGTGCCTTTGTAATGGATTCTTAGAACAGCTTGTATTGGAGCCTATCAGGGAGGAGGCAATTCTGGATTTAGTGTTATGTAATGAACCGGATTTGATAAAGGACCTCGAGGTTAATGAGCCATTAGGAGGCAGTGACCATAACATGGTCAGGTTTAATCTACAATTGTAGAGGGAGAAGAGTAGATCGGAGGTGTCAGTGTTACAGTTGAATAAAGGGGACTATGGGGCCATGAGGGAGGAGCTGGTCAAAGTTGACTGGAAAGATACACTAGCAGGAATGACAGTGGAACAAAAATGGCAGGTGTTTCTAGGAATAATACAGAAGGTGCAGGATCAGTTCATTCCTCGGAGGAAGAAAGATTCCAAGGTGAGAAAGGGACTACCATGGCTGACAAGGGACGTCAGGGACAGTATAAAACTTAAAGCGAAGAAGTACAACGTAGCAAAGATGAGCGGGAAGCAAGAGGATTGGGTAATGTTTAAAGAACAGAAGATAACCAAAAAGACAATATGGAGAGAAAAGATGAGGTACGAAGGTAAGCTAGCCAAGAATATAAAGCAGGATAGTAAAAGCTTCTTTAGGTATGTGAAGAGGAAAAAATTAGTTAAGACCGAAGTTGGACCCATGAAGACCGAAAAAGGTGAATTTATTATGGGGAACAAGGAAATGGCAGATAAGTTGAACAGGTACTTTGGATCTGTCTTCACTAAGGAGGACACAAACAATCTTCCTGATATAGTAGTGGCCAGAGGATCTGTGGTGACGGAAGAACTGAAGGAAATCCACATTAGACAGGAAATGGTGTTGGATAGACTGATGGGCCCAGGGCCTGATGGTCTGCATCCCAGGGTACTTAAGGAAGTGGCTCTAGAAATCATGGATGCATTGGTGATAATTTTCCAATGTTCTATAGACTCAAGATCAGTTCCTGTGGGTTGGAGGGTAGCTGATGTTATCCCACTTTTTAAGAAAGGCGGGAGAGAGAAAACAGGGAATTATAGACCAGTTAGCCTGACATCGGTGGTGGGGAAGTTGCTGGAGTCAATTATAAAAGATGAGATTAGCCGAACATTTGGATAGCAGTAACAGGATCGGTCCAAGTCAGCATGGATTTACGAAGGGGAAATCATGCTTGACTAATCTTCAGGAATTTTTTGAAGATGTAACTAGGAAAATGGACATGGGAGAGCCAGTGGATGTCGTGTACCTGGACTTTCAGAAAGTGTTTGATAAGGTCCCACATAGGAGATTAGTGGGCAAAATTAGGGCACATGGCATTGGGGGTAGTGCTGACATGGATAGAGAAGTGGTTGGCAGACAGGAAACAAAGAGTAGGGATTAACGGGTCCCTTTCAGAATGGCAGGCAGTGACTAGTGGGGTACTGCAAGGCTCGGTGCTGGGACCGCAGCTATTTACAATATACATCAATGATTTGGATGAAGGGATTCAAAGTAACATTATCAAATTTGCAGATGACACAAAGCTGGGTGGCAGTGTGAACTGTGAGGAAGACGCTATGAAAATGCAGGGTGACTTGGACAGGTTGGGGGAGTGGGCAGATGCATGGCAGATGAAGTTTAATGCGGATAAATGTGAGGTTATCCACTTTGGTAGCAAAAACAGGAAGGCAGATTACTATCTAAATGGCGTCAAGTTGGGAAAAGGGGAAGTACAACGGGACCTAGGGGTCTTCGTACAGCAGGCAGTGAAGAAAGCGAATGGCATGTTGGCCTTTATAACAAGAGGAATCGAATATAGGAGTAAAGAGGTCCTTCTGCAGTTGTACAGAGCCCTAGTGAGACCACACCTGGAGTATTGTGTGCAGTTTTGGTCCCCTAATTTGTGGATGGACATTCTTGCTATAGAGGGAGTGCAGCGTAGGTTTACAAGGTTAATTCCCGGGATGGCGGGACTGTCATATGCTGAGAGAATGGAGCAGCTGGGCTTGTACACTGGAGTTTAGAAGGATGAGACGGTATCTCATTGAAACATATAAGATTGTTAAGGGTTTGGACACGCTAGAGGCAGGAAACATGTTCCCGATGTTGGGGGAGTCCAGAACCAGAGGCCACAGTTTAAGAATAAGGAGTAAGCCATTTAGAACGGAGGACGAGGACACACTTTTTCTCACAGAGTGGTGAGTCGGTGGAATTCTCTGCCTCAGAAGGCGGTGGAGTCAGGTTCTCTGGATGCTTTCAAGAGAGAGCTAGATAGGGCTCTTAAAAATAGCGCAGTCAGGGGATATGGGGAGAAGGCAGCAACAGGGGTACTGATTGGGGATGATCAGCCATGATCACATTGAATGGCTGTGCTGGCTCGAAGGGCCGAATGGCCTACTCCTGCCTATTGCTCTCTTGTCTATTGACCAGATCATTTTATAATGTGGAGAAACTAAATAAGCTAGGGTTTTCTTTTGACAAAAGGACACCGAAGGAAGATTCAACTTAAGTATATATAATTATGAGTGGGATCACCAGGAACAACTCAAATCCCTGAGCACAAAGCCATGCTTACTATCCCTAATTAGTTCTTGCCTTTCCAAATGCCTAGAGATCTTGAGAATCTCCTCCAGTGGATTGCCCACCACTGATGGCCTCATTGGCTTATAGTTCCAAGGAACTGCAGATTTACAAGGAAAGGCACAAAATGCTGCAGTAACTCAGTGGGTTAGGCAGTATCCATGGATGACATGGATAGGTGAAGTCTGATGAAGACTCTCAACCCAAAATGTCACCTATCCATGTTCTCCAGGGTAGCTGCCTGACCTGTTGAATTACTCCAACATTTTGTGTCTTTCCTTGGCCTATAGTAACCTGGCTTGTCCTTGCAGCCCTTTTTAAATAAAGACATAACAGCCACTCTTCAGTCTTCTGGTAGCTAATGTATGGCGATGAAAGATGCAACAACCTCAAACAGGGCTCCGGCAATTTCTTCCATTGCTTCCTACAACAATTTAGGCTACATTTCATCAGGAACGGTTGCGAAAAAAAGTCAATCCATATTCTATGATTTAACATAATAATTTGAAATCAGAAGTACCTGTCAACAGTGTAATTGATTCAGATGGTAAGAATGTATGTTTATGTTAGAAATTCATCCAACCTTGGAACTTTATTTACTTTCCTTTATCTACCTTGTAGGAACATTTCTTGAAAAAAGCATACCAGTTAGTTTTATTTCAATTCTGATTTTCATTTTTGGTTTTGAACTTCTTCACTTTTAATTACCTAAAGGAATGGCACAAGCTCATGAAAAGGCTGAAGTCCCAAATTTATTAACATCAGAGAATGTTAATCTGGAGGTGTCGTCCACCATTCAGCCAGCCGGTGAGAATGAAGCGTCTTTACAGGAAGCAGAGAATGCTTGTGAAATGCAGTGTGACCAAAATCCAGTCCTGTCACCCAAAAGAGCAAATGAACATGAAACTCACAAACCGCAGCGGAAGGTAAGATGGCTAAATATGCAAATGGTTTCATAATTTCAGGTAATTTGGTTGGCATGGACAAGTTGTGCCGAACTGCCTATTTCCATGCAGTTTGGTCTATGTTTTTGGAAGATGATTTATTTTCGCTTTGCATTATGGGGGCAGAGTGGGACTGCTACCTCTCATCGTCAGAGAACTGGGATCGATTCTGACCTTGGATGCTGTGCTGTCTATGTGAAGTTTGCATGTTCTCCCTGTGGGTAGGTTTCCCCAGGTTGTTGTAGTGTATTCCCACATCCCAGAGACATGTGTGTTTGGAGGTTAATTGGCCTCTATAAAAATAAAATTGACCCTTTTTTGTAGGGAGTGGATGAGAAAGTGGGATAACTTAGAAGTAGTGTGAACAGGTGAACGATAGTTGGTGTGGACTTGGTGTGCCAAAGGGCCTGTTTCCATGCTGTAACGATTAACTAAACTAAATTAAATTGTTCCTCATAGATTCATAGAGTGATATAGGCCCCTTGGCCCAACTCGCCCACACCGACCAACAATGTCCCAGCTACACTAGTCCCACTTGCCTGCGCTTGGTCCCTATCCCTCCAAACCTGTCCTCTCCATGTACCTGTCTCACTGTTTCTTAAACGATGGGATAGTCCCAGCCTCAACTTCCTCCTCTGGCAACTTGTTCCATACACTCAACACCCTTTGTGTGAAAAAGTTACGCCTCGGATTCCTATTAAATCTTTTTCCCTTCACCTTAAACCTATGTCCTCTGGTCCTCGATTCCCCTACTCTGGGCAAAAGACTGCATCTATTCCTCTCATGATTTTGTACACCTCTATAATATCTCCCCTCATCCTCCTACGCTGCCATGGAATAGAGACCCAGCCTACTCAACCTCTCCCTATAGCTTCACACCCTCCTAGTCCTGGCAACATCCTCGTAAATCTTTTCTGAACCCCTTCAAGCTTGACAATACCTTTTCTATAACATGGTGCCCAGAACTGAATTCTAAATGCGGTCTAAATTCGAAATGCGGTCTCACCAACTTCTTATACAACTGCACCATGACCACCCAACTTCTATACTCAATACTCTGACTGATGAAGGCCAAAGTGCCAAAAGGCTTTTTGACCACCTTATCTATCTGCGACTCGACCTGAAGGAACCATGCACCTGTACTCCTGGATCCCTCTGCTCTGCAACACTACCCTGAGACCTACCATTTACTGTGTAGGTCCTGCCCTTGTTCGATGTCCCAAAATGCAACACCTCACACTTCTCTGTATTAAATTCCATCAACCATTCCTCAGCCCATCTGGCCAATTGATCTTGATCCTGCTGCAATTGTTGTACCATCTTCACTATCTGCAAAACCGCTAATTGGTCTGTCCCATTTACGCAATTTTTTTCAGCGACTTGCCGGCACCGGTCATAGTCGCAGCAGGTCTCCGAAAATGTTCAACATGTTGAAAATCCAGCGGCGACCAGAACAAGGTACGACTCTTTGGGCGACTACTCACGACCATACAGGCTTCACCCCGCGACTTGTCGCCAGGGTGTCGCCTGTATGGTCGTGAGTAGTCTCTCAGTCACCCAAAGAGTTGACATGTTGACAATTTTCGGCGACCTATGATGGGTGCTGGCAGTCACCGGATAAGTCGCATAAGTGGGACAGGCCCATAACTTTTGTATCATCAGCCTCATATGTGGCTTCATATTAATGATATAAGCATCTGTTAGAGATACCTGACATAAGGAAGATAAGAAGACATCACCTCTCAAAAATATTTACAATTGGGAAAATAAGCTTAATTTAATGCTCCTGAAGGTAAGTGTACCAAATGCCTCCATAGCAACCTGAGTCTCATGGAACTATGTACCTGCACCACGTTGTCACTCCTAAAGGCCCTTCTATTTACTGTGTATATCAGAATAAATAAAGGGAAGATTTGAAATTCTGTCTCTTGATAAATGATGTAGGGAGAAAATGGCTGATGGGTCAGTAATTGGAAGAAGCAGATTTAAGACAATTGATAAAGATCTAAAGGAGATAACCTTCCTTGAGCAGGGCCGGTCCTAGGCCGATTGGACCGATTTTTCCAAATTGGGCCCTGCGTTAATTTTCCGTATTTCATATGGAAATACAAATTCGCTTTGTTAAATAAAAATAAAAAATAAAAACATTTGCCATATGGATTTTTTTACAAAACGAACATGGAGAACAACCGCTGTGAATAATTAACTATGTGTTAACTGCTACTGTAGCAGTTAACAGCCAGTAGTTAACAACAATGGGTCATCAATGCATATCGATACCCATTCCTCGGTAAATGTGTTAAATTGTGTCACTCGCTGCCGCAGGAGCGTCCGAGACGGGGGGGGGGTGTGGGAGTCCACAGGGCAGCAAGCCCCAGCACCGCAGCAAACTCAGCCGTGAGTATTCGGGCAGGCGGGCGGTGTGTGCGTGAGAGGGGGGGCGAGAAAGGGTCAGATTTACATGAAATCAGCGGCCTACCTGCCCGCTCTTGGTCGGGGGGGGGGGGGGGGGGTAGAGTTAAAAGACCTGAAGCAGAAACGAAAGACAACTGGCCGGATAATTGCGGGGGGGGGAGACAATCTGTGGGTAAACAGATCTGGGGGTTGTGTTAACTCGTTTGGTGCCGGTATAACAGCAGACCAGGTTGGAGGTTTGAGTCTGTGTTAACATTGGTGTCGGGGTTAATGTCTGGGTGGGATTTAACTCTGTCTGTCTGTGCGTGTGTCTGTGACTCTGTGTCTGTGTATGTGTCTGTGTTTCTGTGTGTGTGTCTCTGTGGCTGTGTGTGTGTGTCTATCTGCGTGTGTGTCTCTGTGTGTGTGTGTGGGGGAGCCGTGGTGAGACAGGGGGGATTTTCAGATGCAAACTACACGTTTTCAGTTAAGAGTTGGACACGATTACTGTCAATATGAGCAGCTCACGGAGCAGTCAGAATGAGAAACACTGCTCGGCTCTCTCACACACACTCGTGGAGTGAACTGTAGATATAAACGCGGCTGGGGGTAGAGGAGTGGGGGGGGGGGGAGAGAGAGATAGAGAGAAAGAATTTGAGAGAAGAGAGAGGAAGGGGGAGAGAAAGGGAGAGAGAGAGAGGGAATTGGAGAGGAGAGAGAGAGAGAGATAGAGGGAGAGATAGAGGGAGAGAGAGAAAGGGGGAGAGAGAAAGAGTTCTCCCTTCTGCCTCACCACTGTCGGCTGCCCTTTGTGAGATGATTGGAGACCAAAACCAGTTACCCTTTAGATCTCCCTCTCCCTACCTCTCACTACCTCCCTCCCCCTCCCTCTCCCTCCTTCTTTAGAGAGGGGGGTGATGAGGGAAGGAAGGGGGGAGAGGGCGGAGGGGAGAGAGGAGTGTGCCTTGCTTGGTGGAGAAGAGGGATGTGGGAACGCTGTACGCAGGTGGTGACTCACTCTCACACTGGGATCCCCCTTGTCATTGCGCAGTCTATCTGATTCCCTGCACCCCCCCCCCCCCCCTCTATGGAGCGAAGGAAATATGCAACGTTTCGGGTCGAAACCCTTCTTCAGACCCGGCCCGAAACGTTGGCTATTTCCTTCGCTCCATAGATGCTGCCTCAAGCCCTGTCCCACTGTGCGAGTTCACCCAAGAGCTCTCCCGAGTTTAAAATCTCTGTGTTGCATCTCTGTCCCTATCTTCAAATTTCCACTTTGAAATAACATACAATTTTCTACTTAAATATTTTGCAGCAGGATCGCGATTAGTCGATTCCCACGCATTTTCAATCGTCGTTCGATTCAGTGTAATTTTCACACCTGGTTGGTGTAGTTTAAAAAAAAATATACAGTACATTACAATAAATAGTTTCAAGCATACCCGGTACTAAACGCACAAACATTAAGGTGATTACTGATGTTACAAACGGTTATAAATGAATATAATTTCAAAGTGAAATAGGAGATTTCCGTGGAAAAAATATTTAACCAGAATATGGCGAGGTCGCTGCAAAATGCTCACTTAAAACAATACGCCGTCAACTCAGGATTGTTTCTTAGCCCTCTGACAGGTGTTTCAATCTCACCTCGTAGCTCGCTGTTAATCGATTCATAGCTATTAATTTTCATTCCTGGTCCGTATCGAACTTCTCCAAATGCAAACGCTTCAAGTTACGCTTCTTGCGTGGTGGTAAGGGGGGGGGGGATAGATGCTAGGATAAAATACCATATATTTGCATTTATATAGCGATCCTGCTGCGAAATTTTTAAGTCGTAAGTTGTATTTTATTTCAAAGTGGGAATTGGAAGATAGGGACAGAGATGTTACACAGATTTTGATAGGAAGGAAACATTACAGCAGCTGAGTAAAAGATCGGTCAAATGAAGATCGGGCGAGGGGGATTGGGGGTGGGGGAAAAGTATCTATAGCTTGGGACTTGCCTAAATGAGTACTGAGATGGATTATCATTCCACACCAAATTTCTTATACAATAATACCTTTTATGCAATTATCACAATAGCTTGTTGGATATGGATCAACAGACTCTGTAATCTCTGTAATGTTGGATATGGATCAACGGACTCATGCTCGTAAATTAGTAAAACAAATGCTCTTCTTTAAGTTCTGTTGTTTCTGGGATGGGGGTGACTGATAACAAATAACCCACATTCTGTATTTTGTCATAATGTGGCTGAAACAATGGCATATTTTGTGATATTTATTGAGATAGAAAGATACAACGGAGTTTGGGCAAGATATTACCTTGCAACATTCTGTATGTCTGATAGATATTGTGAAATGGAACTCAGAAATTATGGGAGGATTACATAAAACTACAATTCAAAGGTAATGAAAATACAGAGCGTAGGTTTACAAGGTTAATTCCGGGATGGCGGGACTGTCATTTGCTGAGAGAATGGAGCAGCTGGGCTTGTACACTCTGGAGTTTAGAACGATGAGAGGGGATCTCATTGAAACATATAAGATTGTTAAGGGCTTGGACATGCTAGAGGCAGGAAACATGTTCCCGATGTTGGGTGAGTCCAGAACCAGGGGCCACAGTTTAAGAATAAGGAGTAAGCCTTTTAGGACGGAGACGAGGAAACACTTTTTCTCAGAGAGTGGTGAGTGTGGAATGCTCTGCCTCAGGTGGAGGCAGGTTCTCTGGAAGCTTTCAAGAGAGAGCTAGATAGGGCTCTTAAAAATAGCGGAGTCAGGGGATATGGGGAGAAGGCAGGAACGGGGTACTGATTGGGGATGATCAGCCATGATCACATTGAATGTATGTGATATGAAAGTGAATTGGGTGTCAAATTAAACTTATTTTTATGCTTTATCTGATGGGATAAATTGCAGACTTGATTTTTTAAATCTCAAAATTTTGTAACATTGCTAGAAAATGTACCTGCATCTTGGAGGCCGAAGGTTAGGTTATTAGCAAAGAAACACCAAGAAAGAAATTGCTGTACTGAGATATAGCCAAGTCTATCCCTCATTGCTAGCAGCTGATGGGAAGCGGCTGTAAAGTGGGAAGCGGCTGTAAAAGGACAGCGCTGCTGGGGGGTGGGGGGGAGTTCCTTTCAGAGCGTGTGGGTAGTCTGGCCAGGAGTAAAGTTGCGGGGAGGGCAGGACGGTTGAGATGGAGGGGGTCGGCCGGGGATCATCCAGCTCAAGAGCGGGTCAGTGGGCGGTGGAGCTTACTCCATATGTCGGGGCGAGTAACCTCAATTGATCCCTTGTTCGCGCTGACACAGGATTCAGTTCCATCGCCCGCTGTGATGTTATCAATCATCCGCTGACCCACTCCGCTCTATGATCTTTGCTCTTGAGCTGGTCCCCTCACTGTTCAGATGGAGAACACTGCCAGAGGTGAGCGGGCTGGCAGAAGGCGCTGAGATGGCAGTCGGTTCCGCTGTCCGGTGATGGAAGCCGCTCGTAGCCACGCGAGCTGCTTCCCTCCCCGGCCACAATGCGGTGGCTCCGCGCCCGGAGCGCCGCGGCAGCGGTGAGTGAGTGTTACTGGCATGAATCCGACCCCCTCCTTCTCAACGCTCCCGCAACTTTATCCCTGGCTAGACTCCCCACACGCTGTGAAAGGAACTCTCCCCCGAATTGTCATGTTACTCACGACACGTGACTCGTTTATAATTATTTATTTATATTTCTACAAAAAAATTTCCCAATTGGGCCCCGCACCTCCTAAGGCCAGCCCTGTCCTTGAGGGTCTGACTATTACTGATCTTGCCTCAGCTTGTCTGCTGCTGATGGATGTGTTCTTGACTTTGTTACCCGTGGACGACCAGTGTTGTCCAGATTCCCATCTTTCACTTCCAACTCCATAAATAGATAGATAGATAGATAGATAGATAGCCTTTTATTGTCATTCAGACCGAAGTCTGAACGAAATTGAAGCAGTCATACATACAATACAATACAATAAAAACAACAATAAACACATATTAACATCCACCACAGTGAGTCCACCCAACATCTCCTCACTGTGATGGAGGCAAAAGTCTTAGGTCTCCAGTCTCTTCCCTCCTCTTCTCCTTCTGCGCTGAGGCGATACCCCCCGGGCGATGTTACGACTGTCCCGCGGCTCAAACACCGCGGCCCGGGGTGGTCGAAGCTGCCGCTCACCAGTCCTGCTGACGCAGCCGCTGGCCCGCGGCCGAACCCCGGACTCCGGTCACCGCCGCCAGACCACCGTGCAAGCCACCGGAGCACCGTTCCAGCCCCGAGCCGGATCGCCCTCACGTGAGTGCCGTTACCGTCTCAGCCTCGGGCTGGGCCGCCCCGACCGGGCGCCGCTCCGCCCTCGGGCTGGGCCGCCCCGACCGGGCACCGCTCCTCCCTCGGGCTGGGCCGCCCCGACCGGGCGCCGCTCCTCCCTCGGGCTGGGCCGCCCCGACCGGGCGCCGCTCCTCCCTCGGGCTGGGCCGCCCCGACCAGGCACCGCTCCTCCCTCGGGCTGGGCCGCCCCGACTGGGCGCCGCTTCTCCCTCGGGCTAGGAGCGCCGTACCTCCCCGAGCTCTGCCACTCCGACGGGAGCACCGTTCCTTCCTCGGGCCGGCCGTCCTCACGGTAGCGTCACAGCCCCTCACGGAAGCCCTGTTCCAGCCCCGAGCCGGGCCGTCCTCACGGGAGCGAGCTCAGTGCGAGTCCTGGCGGGCTCTGCCTCCTGAGCCTCGAGGTCGCCGGCTCCGCCATTAGGCCTCAGCGCAGACGGAGGCAGAGAAGGGGAATACGACATAAAAGTCGCATTCCCCCGCAGGGAGAGACAGCAAGCCCCGTTTCAACCCCCCCCCCCAAACAGAAACTAAAAACCAAAACTAGACTAACCAAAACGAAAATAAACAACCCAAAAAACACAAAACAAACAGGACTGCCGGAGAGCCGCTGCAGCCAGAGCCGCGCCGCCACTAGTAGATAAACTTGAACTAATTAAAAATTCTGATGCCTATATTATGACAAATTATATTCTCTGCTCAATCTGTGCTCGATAACCAATATCGGTTGTACATAGAACAATACAAAACAGGGCCTGCCCTTTGGCCCGTCATGTTTGCTCCGATCGTGATGCCAATTTAAACAAATCCCATCTGCCTGTACATGGTCTGTTCCCCACCTGTTCAGATGTCTGTTTAAATGCCTCTTAAATGTTGCTATGACGCATCTATCTTCCTGCTTGCCCGACAGCATATCCGGGCACTTGCAACTGTCATGTTTAAGAAATCTGCCTTGTACATCGCCTGTAAACATTCCCTCTCTAAGCTTAAGCCTATACCCTCTCCGATTTGACATTTCCATCCAAAGAAAAAACCCTGAATACCCTTTATCTCATCATTTTATTACTTTTATCATTACATTTTAAACCTGTCTTTCCTGATTTCAAATCTCATCTTGGCCCCACCTTCCCTTTTAGATCACCCTATCACTAAGTCTCACTAGGCATATCTCCTTTTATCTTGAGCTATCATGTTCCTTCAATTCCACACTCCACACCCAAGACTACCCAAGCTCCAAGATCTGCAATTCAATTTTGATTCTTTAAAATGTATCTTAAAACCTACTTCTAATTGAGCTGCTGATCCACTTATAACATTTCATTATAACTGACTGTCAACTTTTCTCTTTCCTCTTGTGAAAAGGAACATGCAGGAAAGAACTACAGATGCTGGTTTAAATCGAAGGTAGACACAAAATGCTGGAGTAACTCAGCGGGACAGGCAGCATCACTGGATAGAAGGAATGGGTGACATTTCGGGCGAAGCCCCTTATTCAGCCTGAAGAAGGGTCTCGCCCCGAAACGTCACCCATTCCTTCTCTCCAGAG